>NC_092236.1:41832729-41882729 GCF_036320965.1 Panulirus ornatus
CCATCTTAATGATCTACTGGGGAGAGGAGAGGGAATAGGGAAGTAAAAACCACAGTGAAACATGGGCAGCAAAGCAGGCCCTTACGTATGAAATGTCTGGGAATGACGAGAAAATAACAAGAAATTCCAGTTCAACAGAAATTCTTCCAAACAAAAAGATTGCACATTTTTCACGTAATTGAGCTACTGTCAGTTAGTCAATCATCTACCGAAACATTGCACACAAACACTCTCAAACTATACTGATGAGATTCCTGTAGAAAATAAATCGTGATTCACTAAAGTCAGTCGTATTACAGACATACTTAGAAAAGTCCTTGCCGAAGAAGAATACTTTTAAAAACTGTAGTAGATGAACTCTTACCTTTGTCTTCAAATCTTTCAGTACGACAGTCTCTGAGGATGGACAATTGTACGGTTGGGTTGCTATCATGTGAGTGATTCACTGCAAAAATGGATTTCATCGTTTGGACCATACTATTGCTTTCTGTGGTTTATGTCCATTTCAGTGTTACGATAACTCATCCTCTTCATCCATGACGTTTTCTCACATCGCCGACATAGGGTCATTTTCCTACAAGTACTAAACTGCAAATAACGCTACATGTGGAGAGTCACTTAGTGTCTGTCCGTTTGCGCCAGGAGTGTGCGATGTCTCCGTGGTTGTTTAATTTGTTTATGGATGGGGTTGTTAGGGAGGTGAATGCAGGAGTTTTGGAGAGGGGCAAGTATGCATTCTGTTGTGGATGAAAGGGCTTGGGAAGTGAGTCAATTGTTGTTCGCTGATGATACAGCGTTGGTGGATGATTCGGGTGAGAAACTGCAGAAGCTGGTGACTGATGGTAAAGTGTGAGAAGGAAGAAAGCTGAGAGTAAATGTGAATAAGAACAAGGTTATTAGGTACAGTAGGGTCGAGGGACAAGTCAATTGGGAGGTATGTTTGAATTGAGAAAAACTGGAGAAAGTGAAGTGTTTTAGATATCTGTGAGTGGATTTGGCAGCAGATGGAACCATGGAAGCGGAAGTGAATCACAGGGTGGGGGAGGGGGCGAAGGTTCTGGGAGTGTTGAAGAATGTGTGGAAGGTGAAAACATTATCTCGGAAAGCAAAAATGGGTATGTTTGAAAGAATAGTGATTCCAACAATGTTATATGGTTGCGGAGGAGGGTGGATGTGTTGGAAATGAGATGTTTGAGGACAATATGTGGTGTGAGGTGGTTTGATCGAAAAAGTAATGAAAGGGTAAGAGAGATGTGTGGTGATAAAAAGAGTGTGGTTGAGGGAGCAGAGGATGGTTGATTGAAATGGTTTGGTCACATGGAGAGAATGAGTGAGGAAAGATTGACAGAGGATATATTTGTCAGAGGTGGAGGGAACGAGAAGTGGGAGACCAAATTGGAGATGGAAGGATGGAGTGAAAAAGATTTTGAGTGATCGGGGCCTGAACATGCAGGAGGGTGAAAGGCGTGCAAGGAATAGAGTGAATTGGAACGATGTGGTATACCGGGGTCGACGTGCTGTCAATGGATTGAACCAGGGCATATATATATATATATATATATATATATATATATATATATATATATATATATATATATATATATATATATATATATATATATATATATATATATATATATATATATATATATATGCACAAAAAATATGATGCATATGAATATGCACTTTTCTTGGAACACATAATGCCCTCCAGCAACAAATCAGAAGCGTATCCTAGTTTTGGTCTTCTGTAGGACATAAAGATCTTGATAAATATTTCCTTGAAAGTCATTCTGATATTTGCCCGCGCACAGTTTGTCTTCTTAGCTACTCTTTTAACATGAGACTCTGGAGTCAGGTTTAGGGCGATGTTGACTCCCAAGCCCTTTTTACACTCACAGAATCCTGAAGCTTATTTCTTGTTAGATAATTGTACTACTGAACCCTTTCACTGCGTCCTATTCTTATTACTTTACATTTTCTAGTATTGAATTTCATCAGCCATGTACCAGGCCAACTTTGGAGTCTATTTAGGTCCCTTTGTAAACTACTGCAATGCTCCTGCCTTATCACTTCCTTTATGACTTTCACATCACCTGCAAACATTTTGAGGCAAGTCAGTTACATAGATCAAGAAGAGTAATCGGCCCAAAGCAGAACCCTGTACGAATCCGCTGGTCACCTCGACCTGTTTGGAGAATGCACCTCCGACTGTTTCCCTCCCACTGAGATAACCTTCTTCCCATTGACGGAATATCCCCCTTACTCATTCCTTGTGACCTAGCTAACTATTCAGCCTCTCATGCGGAACAGCGCCAAATGCTTTCTGGTAGTTCATGTACAAAAATTCTACCCAGTTTTCCCTTTTGTTTAAGAGTTCATTTTCTCGTAGAAACCTGAGAGGTACGTTACACATGAACTATGTCCATAAAGGCGTGCTGGTTCTCACAGATATTTTTTTCTTTTGTAAAAAGTCAACCAATTGCTTCTGAGTGTGTGTGTGTGTGTGTGTGTGTGTGTGTGTACAAATAAGTGCAAAGTATATAAGGTTAAGCGACGAGGCAACAAGTGTATAAAATTCTCTTCCCGATGCACACAAAGAGTAATCACACTCAGCCTTAGTGAAACATTTATACCCACATACATACACACAATATATGTATGTACACTCACATACAGTCACACAATATATGTATGTATACTCATACAATATATGTGTGTATACTCACATACAGTCACACTTCATTCATCCCTGCCATAAACGATGTCTAAGTACACACAGCCACTCACTGTATCCCATCTCCTCTCAGACATATTACCTCATCCCGTTGAAATACTAGCCACAATAAAACCCAATTTACAGAGGCAAACAGACACGCCAACTCTCAGCTTCCTTAGAGTACATTTGCTCCTTGTTTTTATAGACAAGTTTTATATACGTGGCGCTACGTGAAACAGTAAATCCCCTTTTACTCGACTGCCCCAACAATGTAGTGTGATTTCCGCTTTTTCTGTTGAGTGGGACTGGGGTTAGGTAGGGGTTGGTGAGGGATGGCGGTGATGCAGGGGGAGGAGGACTGTGGATTGTCGCAGGCGCAGAGTTGGAGCCTGTGTGGATAGCCATGTTGTGTGGTGGTTGGAAGGTTGATGTACATTAGTGCATATATGTGTTTTGTGGGTTGATGTGTGTGTGTGTGTGTGTGTGTGTGTGTGTGTGTGTGTGTGTGTGTGTGTGTGTGTGTTGCGGGAAGTCTTAAATTCGTATTGCCTCGTCACCTAACCTTGTATATGTGTACCATGTATTTACTCCTTGTCTGTGTACACTCATACATCAGACACACACACACACACACACACACACACACACACACACACACACACACACACACTCACCAACCTAAGCAAGGCACCCATATATCGACCAGCACTGCAGGGATTATGAACACCTTGTTTGAGTGTGGGCCGACTGCCGCGCCTAGGACTCACGTGTTGACTTATAGTGTCCATGTGTGTGGTTACTGTTTGTGATTACTCTTTGTGTGTTAGGAGGTTAGTGCTTTACGCTCGTGTTGCCCTTTCTCTTAACTAAGTATACATGTATCTTGTCTCTAAATCCAGAAGGAATACACACACACACACACACACACACACACACACACACACACACACACACCTGCCTAAACCAGTTACTCAATTCTCAACCATTCCGAGGGAAGGATGAACACCTAGGTTGAGTGCAGGCCGATTGCCACATCGAAGAACCGAAACCGTGCTGATCCTACCCAGGGCTGGGCCGTGCTCCCTCACTGTCAATATACTGACCACCACGCCATAATGCATGCGTCTATGATGATTTATTTGAGTGTCTAGAGAAGGAAGCTAACATTAATAGGGCCTCATTTCTGCCTCTTATTTTTGGTCTACTCTCTACTGACTTTCATTAGATTAGCTTTCCAGGAGACGTAGAACTATAGCCATTTCCTTCACTCAGAGATATGGCCTCAGTCAGAATTTTTATCATGCCTCTAGATGACTGTCACAGCCAGTCTCATGTGTAACCATTGTCACGGCTATAATTACAGTCATGGCCAGTTGCCCCATCTACAACTCCACCCAAAACAAAAACTACACTCATGGCTATAACCACAGTCATAACTACAGCCAAAGCTAAAGACGCAGCTTGACAATAGCTGCAGGCTCAACTATGTCCGAACCCATAGTCGTAGTCTTGCCCACGGTCGGCTACGAACTGTCCCTACCACTTCACACTCTAACAGATCCACAGCACTCAGCAACCACTACACTCACGACGTCAGAGTTTAGAGATTCAGGGTTCACGCGGCGACCAAGAGGCGCGATTGTGAGGGAGTAAGCACAAGCTCCTTCCTGTGGAGGAGTCGTAGTGAGCCACTGACGTAAGGTTATAGATCTCACAGGAGCAGTAACAAAATATCCCACAACCATAACCCACAACATCACACAGTTATGGCCACAGTCACAGTCACCAGCGCTGCCCTTAACCCTTTCAAGAGCACATTCTGCATTAAACCAGCAAATTTCATGCTCGGCCACCCCTCTACCAGAGGTCGCTATTGACATTAATTCCCTCTCACAGTTTTCAATCAATCTGTGTCCAGCATCGCGTCCACGTCCCTTTATTGTGGCTCTCCTCATCAGGGGAGTTGGAACACGAGGAAGCTAATAACTTGGTAGGATGTGATACCAAGGGTGTGATGGTGGATGTCTGCTCTAATGTAAGGCGTGCTGTAGCAAGACTTGCCTTCATGGGAGCTGGGGAACAGGGAGGGATCACCATAGCGGCTGGAAATGGGATCAGCGAGCAGCGACAGCTTAGGGCGAGTGGGGTCAGCAGTAGCGAGGTGGATCATAATAAAGTACGGTGTGTTGGTATAACGGATGTCGAGCTTTAGCAGGAGGGGAGGGATGATTGGTTGGTGTAAATAGAGAGTTTGTCTCTTGAGTAAGGTGAGGTTTAAAGACCGACACTTATTCAAGCTTCGGAGTCAGTATAACCAGGTGGGTTACAGCAGCCGAAGGTCGAAATAGCCAGGGATTATAAAGACAAGTGGTTAGGTATAAGCTCACCCATATGGTCACTAGGTCGTTAACGACCCGGGTCCGCTTTAGCCAGGGGGTTCGCTGTAGTCAGGCAATAGCCTTAGCCACGGGTTCCCTATAATCAGAGGGATTTCTTTAGCTGGAGGGTCGCAGAGGCTGTGGTGTGCCCGCGGACAAGGTTTTTAAAAAAACGGGATATCTATGGCCAGGGGGGGGAGTAAGGCTCGATTGGTTTTACTGAAACAGGTTGTTACGTAATGCAGACCAACACACTGACCAAGTGCAGCAGACGTTAGCTAAAACGTATTCCGGCACTTCCGTACCTCATCGCAGTGAGGCAATTGATTGCTAAGTTTCGTGAAAATGGATCAGTTGTGAATGTGTCGAGACCCGGCACACCGGCAGTAGTAACAGAAAACATATTGGATATTTCGGATCGCTTATGCAAAGCGCGAAAAAGTAAATTGGCACAGCTGACGGGCATCTCGTATAACCGTACACATAGAGCGCTAAAGGAGCAGGTGCACCTGCATTCCGGAAAGATGTACTCATCATTTACGTTAGGTGTACAATGGCTTTTGGCTCTGTGTGATTATATCTCTCTGCTCTTGTGTAGACGTATGCATGTGTATGTGCATGTGTGCATGAATGTGTGTGTGTGTGTGTGTGTGTGTGTGTGTGTGTGTGTACTATTTGTATGTTACTGGGAGAGAGCTTTGCAATTGTTTTCCCCCTTCTCTTGATGTTATGTTTATGAACCACGTCTTTATTTCTATGTACGTATGTTCACACACACACACACACACACACACACACACACACACACACAGACATCCTAGCTTTTGTCATGTACCCATTTCATCGACCAGCCCTTAGAGGAGGATGAGCAGCTGGGTGGACTGAGGACCAAATTCCGCGACAAGAATTTGAGCCTCTGCGGGTTTGCTCCCAGGCGGCCTGTGCATGAATGATGGTCAGTAACGCTGCTTGCTACACCGTGGAGTATTTGTACTGTATGTAGAGGGACTTTTTCACTCACTAGGCTCCATATCTTTTGAGTTCGTGCGTAACTAGCATTATATTTGTACTATGTGAGGAGGGAGATTTACACTCGCGGGGCTTCATCTCATGAACATTTTCCACTGTCATACATATCCATGAATTCATGTGTGTGTGTGTGTGTGTGTGTGTGTGTGTGTGTGTCACAAGAACTCTCCAACAACAGTTACCCACCCTGCACCAACATTCAGTTGCTGAACTATCAATTAGGACAGTCATCTTTATGGATGAGCTAATTTACTAGAGACGATCGTTCTCTGGGTGCCCGTTAACGTCAGGCTTCGACCCCTGATTGTGAAAGAGCTAGGTCAAAGGTCAGAGGACAATGACCACGTCAGCTGATACAAGATTGGCAGCAAAAGACCATATGGTTACAAATAGTCTGTCATGAGAGAATATGGCGATGACGGCAGCATTAACTGAGTAGACTGGTGATGTTACAGCGATGATAGTGTTGATGATGATGGTTGTAGTGATGATGAAGCTGTTATGTTACAGCGATGATAGTGTTGATGATGATGGTTGTAGTGATGATGGAGCTGTTATGTTACAGCGATGATAGTGTTGATGATGATGGTTGTAGTGATGATGGAGCTGTTATGTTACAGCGATGATAGTGTTGATGATGATGGTTGTAGTGATGATGGAGCTGTTATGTTACAGCGATGATAGTGTTGATGATGATGGTTGTAGTGATGATGGAGCTGTTATGCTACAGCGATGATAGTGTTGATGATGATGGTTGTAGTGATGATGGAGCTGTTATAGAGTAAGAATATCATAAAGAAAAAGAACACTAGAACTAGTGACAAAATTACAGGTAATTGTCAAGTAATAATTCTGGTAATTATGTCTACGATGGTGATAATTATGATGGTAAAGGTGATGAAAGGAATGGCGTTAGTGTTGGAGACTGCTTGGTATTAATGAGAATCCGTTGGGATTATGGTGATGGTAGTTAATGATTATGCTGACTGTGGTGACATGATACCTATGATGATGGTATCATAATGATGTTGGTGATCAGTGCAAGTGGTGGTGACGGTGATGTAGTAGCACTGGTGTACGAGGGTCACCCTGTTAATAGTGTTGACCACTACCAGTGATGGCGGTAATGAAGGGGTCACTGTGTTGGTGACGCTGGTGAGGGTGATAGAAGAAGGTCACTGTGTTGGCGACGCTGGTGAGGGTGATAGAATAAGGTCACTGTGTTGGTGACGCTGGTGATGGTGATAAAAGAAGGTCACTGTGTTGGTGACGCTGGTGAGGGTGATAGAAGAAGGTCACTGTGTTGGTGACGCTGGTGATGGTGATAGAAGAAGGTCACTGTGTTGGTGGCGCGGGTGATGGTGATAAAAGAAGGTCACTGTGTTGGTGGCGCTGGTGAGGGTGATAGAAGAAGGTCACTGTGTTGGTGACGCTGGTGATGGTGATAAAAGAAGGTCACTGTGTTGGCGACGCTGGTGAGGGTGATAGAAGAAGGTCACTGTGTTGGTGGTGTTGGTGACGCTGGTGAGGGTGATAGAAGAAGGTCACTGTGTTGGTGGTGTTGGTGGCGCTGGTGAGGGTGATGGAGAGTCACACTGAAGATGCTGTCGCGGTTTTTGTAGGTGAGATACAGTGCAAGGTCGACCATCGTGTAATGTGTCTCTGAAGAGAGAGAGAGAGAGAGAGAGAGAGAGAGAGTAAACAAAAAATAGCAGTCATAGGATCAACATTTAGATAAAGATAAACAATGGTATCTTATAAAGGGAGAACTGAAGAAGCAACAAGAAGAAAGAGGGAACAGAAAGTGAGGAGGTAACGTTAGCAGTGAAGCCAGTAAAGACTCCCACCTACCAACCCGGCCCAGGATTATAACATTACCTCAGCGAAAGAACGCGATCCCACAGGGGAATGCAAACATTAGGGCGACCATTATCACAGACATCATCTGGTAGTTTCTGACTGACTATTTAGAGCCAGGATATGCGTTAGCCGCCAGAACCTACAACAACTCTTTTCGTCATTTCGATCGTTGGAAAGTTAAGAAAGCTGTATCACACACCAGAACCTGTAAGATGTCTTTTATTTTCAATCACTAGAACCCCGAGATTATATTACCCAACACAGCCTTTAAAATATCTCTGTCTTTCCGATTATCAATCATGCTCGTCAGTGTTCTTAAACATATTTATTGACGATTGTTTGTATTCCCATAGATAAATAGATTTTGAAAAGATGAAAAGAAAAGTAACAGAACTGCAGGTAAGATGGATAATATTGATGAATCATTTCTTAAAATTTAACATACATGAATCCGAACTATGCACAGAAGGATGTGTACTGAAAGAGAAGAGCGTTCACGAGCAAACACACAGGCACAGAAGAAAGATAGACGAATTACACGAATACACACACACACACACACACACACACACACACACACACACACACATACACACACGCACGACCGTAAAGCTCTCTCTCCGTACAATACAAACACAAAGTCAAAAGAGAGATAGAGGTAAAGATATACACATACGCACAAACGAACAAAACACATATACGAAGACAGAGTTAAACAGAGAGAAACACACACGCACACACACACACACACACACACACACACACAATGTATGTCCGGTCCCCACAGGTTCCCACACCACAATCCATCCCTCACGCCAGCCGCTGTATTAGCTCCTGTCATCGGCCCCTTCTTGCCATTTCTCAACCACGCTAATCTTTTATCATCCTCTGGATAAGCGGATAGAGGCCGTCACTTTTCCACCTCTAATGTCTCGTTAATGGTTGAATAGGGATCAGGAATGATAGGTAAACAGACCCCTTTGGCTCCCTATCTCCTGCGTGACGTCGCCTGTGGGGGATCACTGTGATTTACCGCCATTAATCCGGTTTTGGAGCAGGTTGCTCTGTCTCCCAGGGTAGCCAGGGATTGGGGATTTGTTCCTTGCCCTTTTTTTGTCTCTTGGGCACCATACGTTATGAAAATTACGTCTGGTTTCTTCTTAACCTTCTCCTTCTTTTGATAATTCTCCTCTTCCTCTTTTTCCTCTTTTTCTTCCTTTTCTTCTTCTTCTTCTTCTTCTTCTTCTTCTTCTTCTTCTTCTTCTTCTTCTTCTTCTTCTTCTTCTTCTTCTTCTTCTTCTTCTTTTTCTTCTTCTTCTTCTTCTTCTTCTTCTTCTTCTTCTTCTTCTTCTTCTTCTTCTTCTTCTTCTTGCGTGAGATGTCATTTGTTATGGGCGAAATACAATGGATAGTTTTGATTTTCATGTCGCTGATGCAGGAGGTGACATGATCAGATGCAATAAGAGTTCTACTTCATTAATTAACTCTTCGTTACTTCTCCCTGTCTGACAGCTGGGGGAAAGATCTCGATGTTTTACACATTCTTACCGAAGTTGTGAGAACTTACCCTTCAGTACAGCGTTAATGAATAAGCTTCTTCAGCAGAAAGTCCAAGACCAAAGCTCGGCAAATAATCTGCTGTATTTTATGCGGATGTTAAAAATGAGAAAAGAACATAACATTCTCGTAAAGTAGTACTACAAGCCCCTGAGAGGCAGTAACACGTGTTGATTTAATGTTTAAAAGAATATCTGATCACCTGTAAGTCAACCTTCAGCTAACACATCTCAAGTACTACAAACTTTAATGACAAACTCTGCAGTTAAACTTGCAGGTGACCCATGACTTAGCAAAACTTCTAAATCTAACCTGAACAATAGTGATTATATTTCATTCTGATATGGAGGAATGACTTCATTCATAAAAATATATATATTCAAAAAGAGAGATATACATAAGTATACGTATGTAAGTAGGAGAGATGGCCAGAGAGCGTTATAGGATTATGTGTTAATTGATAGGCGCGCGAAAGAGACTTTTCGATGCTAATGTGCTGAGAGGTGCAACTGGAGGGATGGCTGATCATTATTTTGTGGAGGCGAAGGTGAAGACTTGTAGAGGTTTTCAGAAAAGAGAGAATGTTGGGGTGAAGAGAATGGTGAGAGTAAGTGAGCTTGGGAAGGAGACTTGTGCGAGGAAGTACCGGGAGAGACTGAGTACAGAATGGAAAAAGGTGAGAACAATGGAAGTAAGGGGAGTGGGGGAGGAATGGAATGTATTTAGGGAATCAGTGATGGCTTGCGCAAAAGATGCTTGTGGCATGAGAAGCGTGGGAGGCGGGCAGATTAGAAAGGATAGTGAGTGGTGGGATGAAGAAGTAAGATTATTAGTGAAAGAGAAGAGAGAGGCATTTGGACGATTTTTGTAAGGCAGTAACGCAAATGAGTGGGAGATGTATAAAAGAAAGCGGCAGGAGGTCAAGAAAGAAAGGTGCAAGAGGTGAAAAAGAGGGCAAATGAGAGATGGGGTGAGAGAGTATCATTAAATTTTAGGGAGAATAAAAAGATGTTTTGGAAGGAGGTAAATAAAGTGCGTAAGACAAGGGAGCAAATGGGAACTTCAGAGAAGGGCGCAAATGGGGAGGTGATAACAAGTAGTGGTGATGTGAGAAGGATATGGAGTGAGTATTTTGAAGATTTGCTGAATGTGTTTGATGATAGAGTGGCAGATATAGGGTGTTTTGGTCGAGGTGGTGTGCAAAGTGAGAGGGTTAGGAAAAATGATTTGGTAAACAGAGAAGAGGTAGTAAAAGCATTGCGGAAGATGAAAGCCGGCAAGGCAGCGGGTTTGAATGGTATTGCAGTGGAATTTATTAAAAAAGGGGGTGACTGTATTGTTGACTGGTTGGTAAGGTTATTTAATGTATGTGTGATTCCTGGTGAGGTGCCTCAGAATTGGCGGAATGCTTGCATAGTGCCACTGTACAAAGGCAAACTGGATAAGAGTGAGTGCTCAAATTACAGAGGCATAAGTTTGCTGAGTGTTTCTGGTAAATTATATGGGAGGGTATTGATTGAGAGGGTGAAGGCATGTACAGAGCATCAAATTGCGGGAGAGCAGTGTGGTTTCAGAAGTGGTAGAGGATATGTGGATCAGGAGTTTGCTTTGAAGAATGTATGTGAGAAATACTTAGAAAAGCAAACGGATTTGTATGTAGCATCTATGGATCTGGAGAAGGCGTATGATAGAGTTCATAGAGATGCTTTGTGGAAGGTATTAAGAATGTATGGTGTGGAAGGCAAGTTGTTAGAAGCAGTGAAAAGTTTTTCTTCGAGGATGTAATGCATGTGTACGTGTACGAAGAGAGGAAAGTGATTGGTTCTCAGTGAATGTAGGTTTGCAGCAGGGGTGTGCGATGTGTCCACGGTTGTTTAATTTGCTTATGGATGGGGTTGTTAGGGAGGTGTATGCAAGAGTTTTGGAATGAGGGGCAAGTATGCAGTCTGTTGTGGATGAGAAAGCTTGAGAAGTGAGTCAGTTGTTGTTCGCTGATGATACAGCGCTGGTGGCTGATTCATGTGAGAAACTACAGAAGCTGGTGACTGAGTTTGGTAAAGTGTGTGAAAGAAGAGAGTTGAGAGTAAATGTGAATAAGAGCAAGGTTATTAGGCACAGTAGGGTTGAGGGTCAAGTCAATTGGGAGGTAAGTTTGAATGGAGAAAAACTGGCGGAAGTGAAGTGTTTTAGATATCTGGGAGTGGATTTGGCAGCGGATGGAACCATGGAAGTGGAAGTGGATCATAGGGTGGGGGAGGAGGCGAAAGTTCTGGGAGCCTTGAAGAATGTTTGGAAGTCGAGAACATTATCTCGGAAAGCAAAAATGGGTATGTTTGAAGGAATAGTGGTTCGAACAATGTTGTATGGTTGCGAGGCGTGGGCTATGGATAGAGTTGTGCGCAGGAGGGTGGATGTGCTGGAAATGAGATGTTTGAGGACAATATGTGGTGTAAGGTGGTTTGATCGAGTAAGTAATAATAGGGTAAGAGAGATGTGCGGTAATAAAAAGAGTGCGGTTGAGAGAGCAGAGAGGGTGTATTGAAATGGTTTGGTCGCATGGAGAGAATGAGTGAGGAAAGAATGACCAAGAGGATATATGTGTCAGAGGTGGAGGGAACGAGGAGAAGTGGGAGAAAAAATTTTGGAGGTGGAAAGATGGAGCGAAAAAGATTTTGAGTGATCGTGGCCTGAATATACAGGAGGGTGAAAGGCGTGCAAGGAATAGAGTGAATTGGAACGATGTGGTATACCCGGGTCGACGGGCTGTCAATGGATTGAACCAGGGCATGTGAAGCATCTGGGGCAAACCATGGAAAGTTGTGTGGGGCCTGATGTGGAAAGGGAGCTGTGGTTTCGGTGCATTAGTACATGACAACTAGAGACTGAGTGTGAACGAATGTGACCTTTGTTGTCTTTTCCTAGCGCTACCTCGCACACATTCAGGGGGGAGGGCTTTGCTATTTCTTGTGTGGCGAGGTGGTGATGGGAATGAATAAAGGCAGACAGTATGAAATATGTACATATGTATATTTACATATGTCTGTGTTTGTATATATATGTATACATTGAGATGTATAGGTATGCATATTTGCGTGTGTGGACGTGTATGTATATACATGTGTATGTCGATGAGTTGGGCCATTATTTCGTCTGTTTCCTTGCGCTACCTCGCTAACGCGGTAGACAGCGGCAAAGCAAAAATAAATAATTTTCTTATTTTTTCACAGTATTCACCATTTCCCGCATTAGCGAGGTAGTGTCAAGAACAGAGGACTGGACCTTTGAGGGAATGAATATCCTCACCTGGCCCCCTTCTCTGTTCCATCTTTTGGAAAATCAAAAAAAAAAAAGCAAGAGGGGAGGATTTCCAGCCCCTCGCTCCCTTCCCTTTTAGTCGCCTTCTACGACACGCAGGGAATACGTGGGAAGTATTCTTTCTCCCCTATCCCAAGGGATGAATATATATATATATATATATATATATATATATATATATATATATATATATATATATATATATATATATTTTTTTTTTTTTTTTTTTTTTTTGCTTTGTCGCTGTCTCCCGCGTTTGCGAGGTCGCGCAAGGAAAGAGACGAAAGAAATGGCACAACCCACCCCCATACATATGTATATACATACGTCCACACACGCAAATATACATACCTACACAGCTTCCCATGGTTTACCCTAGACGCTTCATATGCCCTGATTCAATCCACTGACAGCACGTCAACCCCGGTATACCACATCGATCCAATTCACTCTATTCCTTGCCCTCCTTTCACCCTCCTGCATGTTCAGGCCCCGATCACACAAAATCATTTTCACTCCATCTTTCCACCTCCAATTTGGTCTCCCACTTCTCCTCGTTCCCTCCACCCCCGACGCATATATCCTCTTGGTCAATCTTTCCTCACTCATTCTCTCCATGTGCCCGAACCATTTCAAAACACCCTCTTCTGCTCTCTCAACCACGCTCTTTTTATTTCCACACATCTCTCTTACCCTTACGTTACTTACTCGATCAAACCACCTCACACCACACATTGTCCTCAAACATCTCATTTCCAGCACATCCATCCTCCTGCGCAAAACTCTATCCATAGCCCACGCCTCGCAACCATACAACATTGTTGGAACCACTATTCCTTCAAACATACCCATTTTTGCTTTCCGAGATAATGTTCTCGACTTCCACACATTCTTCAAGGCTTCCAGGATTTTCGCCCACTCCCCCACCCTATGATCCACTTCCGCTTCCATGGTTCCATCCGCTGCCAGATCCACTCTCAGATATCTGAAACACTTTCCTTCCTCCAGTTTTTCTCCATTCAAACTTACCCCCCGATTGACTTGACCCTCAACCCTACTGTACCTAATTACCTTGCTTTTATTCACATTTACTCTTAACTTTCTTCTTTCACACACTTTACCAAACTCAGTCACCAGCTTCTGCAGTTTCTCACGCGAATCAGCCACCAGCGCTGTATCATCAGCGAACAACAACTGACTCACTTCCCAAGCTCTCTCATCCCCAACGGACTTCATACTTGCCCCTCTTTCCAAAACTCTTGAATTCACCTCCCTAACAACCCCATCCATAAACAAATTAAACAACCATGGAGACATCACACACCCCTGCCGCAAACCTACATTCACTGAGAACCAATCACTTTCATCTCTTCGTACACGTACACATACCTTACATCCTCGATAAAAACTTTTCACTGCTTCTAACAACTTGCCTCCCACACCATATATTCTTAATACCTTCCACAGAGCATCTCTATCAACTCTATCATATGCCTTCTCCAGATCCATAGATGCTACATACAAATCCATTTGATTTCTAAGTATTTCTCATATACATTCTTCAAAGCAAACACCGGATCCACACATCGTCTACCACTTCTGAAACCACACTGCTCTTCCCCAATCTGATGCTCTGTACATGCCTTCACCCTCTCAATCAATACCCTCCCATATAATTTACCAGGAATACTCAACAAACTTATACCTGTGTAATTTGAGCACTCACTCTTATCCCCTTTGCCTTTGTGCAATGGCACTATGCACGCATTTCGCCAATCCTCAGGCACCTCACCATGAGTCATACATACATTAAATAACCTTACCAACCAGTCAATAATACAGTCACCCCCTTTTTTAATAAATTCCACTGCAATAACATCCAAACCTGCTGCCTTGCCGGCTTTAATCTTCCGCAAAGCTTTTACTACCTCTTCTCTGTTTACCAAATCATTTTCCCTAACCCTCTCACTTTGCACACCACCTCGACCAAAACACCCTATATCTGCCACTCTATCATCAAACACATTCAACAAACCTTCAAAATACTCACTCCATCTCCTTCTCACATCACCACTACTTGTTTTCACCTCCCCATTTGCGCCCTTTAGTGAAGTTCCTATTTGCTCCCTTGTCTTACGCACTTTATTTACCTCCTTCCAGAATATCTTTTTATTCTCCCTAAAATTTTACTCTCTTACCCCAACTCTCATTTGCCCTCTTTTTCACCTCTTGCACCTTTCTCTTCACCTCCTGTCTCTTTCTTTTATACATCTCCCACTCAATTGCATTTTTTTCCCTGCAAAATTCGTCCAAATGCCTCTCTCTTCTCTTTCACTAATAATCTTACTTCTTCATCCCACCACTCACTACCCTTTCTAATCAACCCACCTCCCACTCTTCTCATGCCACAAGAATCTTTTGCGCAAGCCATCACTGATTCCCTAAATACATCCCATTCCTCCCCCACTCCCCTTACTTCCATTGTTCTCACCTTTTTCCATTCTGTACTCAGTCTCTCCTGGTACTTCCTCACACAAGTCTCCTTCCCAAGCTCACTTACTCTCACCACCCTCTTCACCCCAACATTCACTCATCTTTTCTGTAAACCCATACAAATCTTCACCTTAGCCTCCACAAGATAATGATCAGACATCCCTAAAGTTGCACCTCTCAGCACATTAACATCCAAAAGTCTCTCTTTCGCGCGCCTGTCAATTAACACGTAATCCAATAACGCTCTCTGGCCATCTCTCCTACTTACATACGTATACTTATGTATATCTCGCTTTTTAAACTAGGTATATCCAATCACCAGTCCTTTTTCAGCACATAAATCTACAAGCTCTTCAGCATTTCCATTTACAACACTGAACACCCCATGTATACCAATTATTCCCTCAACTGCCACATTACTCACCTTTGCATTCAAATCGCCCATCACTATAACCTGGTCTCGTGCATCAAAATCACTAACACACTCATTCACCTCCTCCCAAAACACTTGCCTCTCATGATCTTTCTTCTCATGCCCAGGTGCATATGCACCAATAATCACCCATCTTTCTCCATTAACTTTCAGTTTTACCCACATTAATCGAGAATTTACTTTCTTACATTCTATCACATACTCCCACAACGCCTGTTTCAGGAGTACTGCTACTCCTCCCCTTACTCTTGCCCTCTCACTAACCCCTGACTTTACTCCCAAGACATTCCCAAACTACTCTTCCCCTGTACCCTTGAGCTTCGTTTCACTCAGAGCCAAAACATCCAGGTTCCTTTCCTCAAACATACTACCTATCTTTCCTTTTTTCACATCTTGGTTACATCCATGCACATTTAGACACCCCAATCTGAGTCTACGAGGAGGATGAGCACTCCCCGCGTGACTCCTTCTGTTTCCCATTTTTTAGAATGTTAAAAATACAAGGAGGGGAGGATTTCTGGCCCCCCGCTCCCGTCCCCTCTAGTCGCCTTTTACGACACGTGAGGAATGCGTGGGAAGTATTCTTTCACCCCTATCCCTAGGGAATGTGTTTGATGATAGATTGGCAGATATAGGGTGTTTTGGTCGAGGTGGTGTGCAAAGTGAGAGGGTTAGGGAAGATGATTTGGTAAACAGAGAAGAGGTAGTAAAAGTTTTGCAGAAGATGAAAGCCGGCAAGGCAGCAGGTTTGAATGGTATTGCAGTGGAATTTATTAAAAAAGTTGGTGACTGTATTGTCGACTGGTTGGTAAGGTTATTTAATGTATGTATGACTCATGGTGAGGTGCCTGAGGATTGGCGGAATGCGTGCATAGTGCCATTGTACAAAGGCAAAGGGGATAAGAGTGAGTGCTCAAATTACAGAGGTATAAGTTTGTTGAGTATTCCTGGTAAATTATATGGGAGGATATTGATTGAGAGGGTGAAGGCATGTACAGAGCATCAGATTGGGGAAGAGCAGTGTGGTTTCAGAAGTGGTAGAGGATGTGTGGATCAGGTGTTTGCTTTGAAGAATGTATGTGAGGAATACTTAGAAAAGCAAATGGATTTGTATGTAGCATTTATGGATCTGGAGAAGGCATATGATAGAGTTGATAGAGATGCTCTGTGGAAGGTATTAAGAATATATGGTGTGGGAGGCAAGTTGTTAGAAGCAGTGAAAAGTTTTTATCGAGGATGTAAGGCATGTGTACGTGTAGGAAGAGAGGAAAGTGATTGGTTCTCAGTGAATGTAGGTTTGCGGCAGGGGTGTGTGATGTCTCCATGGTTGTTTAATTTGTTTATGGATGGGGTTGTTAGGGAGGTGAATTCAAGAGTTTTGGAAAGAGGGGCAAGTATGAAGTCTGTTTTGGATGAGAGAGCTTGGGAAGTGAGTCAGTTGTTGTTCGCTGATGATACAGCGCTTGTGGCTGATTCATGTGAGAAACTGCAGAAGCTGGTGACTGAGTTTGGTAAAGTGTGTGAAAGAAGAAAGTTAAGAGCAAATGTGAATAAGAGCAAGGTTATTAGGTACAGTAGGGTTGAGGGTCAAGTCAATTGGGAGGTGAGTTTGAATGGAGAAAAACTGGAGGAAGTGAAGTGTTTTAGATATCTGGGAGTGGATCTGGCAGCGGATGGAACCATGGAAGCGGAAGTGGATCATAGGGTGGGGGAGGGGGCGAAAATTCTGGGAGCCTTGAAGAATGTGTGGAAGTCGAGAACATTATCTCGGAAAGCAAAAATGGGTATGTTTGAAGGAATAGTGGTTCCAACAATGTTGTATGGTTGCGAGACGTGGGCTATGGATAGAGTTGTGCGCAGGAGGATGCATGTGCTGGAAATGAGATGTTTGAGGACAATATGTGGTGTGAGGTGGTTTGATCGAGTAAGTAACGTAAGGGTAAGAGAGATGTGTGGAAATAAAAAGAGCGTGGTTGAGAGAGCAGAAGAGGGTGTTTTGAAATGGTTCGGGCACATGGAGTGAATGAGTGAGGAAAGATTGACCAAGAGAATATATGTGTCGGAGGTGGAGGGAACGAGGAGAAGAGGGAGACCAAATTGGAGGTGGAAAGATGGAGTGAAAAAGATTTTGTGTGATCGGGGCCTGAACATGCAGGAGGGTGAAAGGAGGGCAAGTAATAGGGTGAATTGGAGCGATGTGGTATACCGGGGTTGACGTGCTGTCAGTGGATTGAACAAGGCATGTGAAGCGTCTGGGGTAAACCATGGAAAGCTGTGTAGGTATGTATATTTGCGTGTGTGGACGTATGTATATACATGTGTATGGGGGTGGGTTGGGCAATTTCTTTCGTCTGTTTCCTTGCGCTACCTCGCAAAAGCGGGAGACAGCGACAAAGCAAAAAAAAAAAAGAAAAAAAAGATATATATATATATATATATATATATATATATATATATATATATATATATATATATATATATATATACATACACACACATACACACGTATAAAGGGGAAGTAAATGTTTATAGTTGTGTTACTGGAGTGATAGTTTCATACATGGTTCTCTGACAAGAAAATAGTGAAATTGAAAAAGAATGTAGCTTAGACATTGAAGATTATTCTTTCATTGAAATGTGAACAAAGGGAGCATTTTTTTTTTTAAAGTGATAGAGATGGAAAACAAAAAGGTGTTTTTCATGAATGTGCTGGAAAAGTTGAGGTCCAGATAAACTTTTGGTCTGTCAAGACTTTATTATGGCGGATGACCAACTACCTACCCTCATGTATCCAAGATATGGTTGTACTTTGTGTAATGAAGACAATTGAGAAACATCATAAGCCAATATTCCAGTTTCATGTTAAGAGAAGTGGTCCAGGCAGTAGGATACAGTGGTTAAATTGATGAAAACTACTATTGACGTTTGTGTAAATGAACTATACATTTCCCTTTTCCATAGCTAGAGGCTGAACCATTATGTGACATTCATTTTTTCATCTCCTTTCAAGCTAGAAGTTTCAGTTTTCTAAATTATTTCTTACATTTTTTCATATGTATATATATATATATATATATATATATATATATATATATATATATATATATATATATATATATATATATTTTTTTTTTTTTTTTCTTTTTTTTCCCTGTCTCCCGCGTTTGCGAGGTAGCGCAAGGAAACAGACGAAAGAAATGGCCCAACCCACCCCAATACACATGTATATACATACGTCCACACACGCAAATACACATACCTACACAGCTTTCCATGGTTTACCCCAGACGCTTCACATGCCCTGATTCCATCCACTGACAGCACGTCAACCCCGGTATACCACATCGATCCAATTCACTCTATTCCTTGCCCTCCTTTCACCCTCCTGCATGTTCAGGCCCCGATCACGCAAAATCTTTTTCACTCCATCTTTCCACCTCCAATTTGGTCTCCCTCTTCTCCTCGTTCCCTCCACCTCCGACACATATATCCTCTTGGTCAATCTTTCCTCACTCATTCTCTCCATGTGCCCAAACCATTTCAAAACACCCTCTTCTGCTCTCTCAACCACGCTCTTTTTATTTCCACACATCTCTCTTACCCTTACGTTACTTACTCGATCAAACCACCTCACACCACATATTGTCCTCAAACATCTCATTTCCAGCACATCCATCCTCCTGCGCACAACTCTATCCATAGCCCACGCCTCGCAACCATACAACATTGTTGGAATCACTATTCCTTCAGACATACCCATTTTTGCTTTCCGAGATAATGTTCTCGACTTCCACACATTCTTCAAGGCTCCCAGAATTTTCGCCCCCTCCCCCACCCAATGATCCACTTCCGCTTCCATGGTTCCATCCGCTGCCAAATCCACTCCCAGATATCTAAAACACTTCACTTCCTCCAGTTTTTCTCCATTCAAACTCACCTCCAAATTGACTTGACCCTCAACCCTACTGTACCTAATAACCTTGCTCTTATTCACATTTACTCTTAACTTTCTTCTTTCACACGCTTTACCAAACTCAGTCACCAGCTTCTGCAGTTTCTCACATGAATCAGCCACCAGCGCTGTATCATCAGCGAACAACAACTGACTCACTTCCCAAGCTCTCTTATCCCCAACAGACTTCATACTTGCCCCTCTTTCCAAAACTCTTGAATTCACCTCCCTAACAACCCCATCCATAAACAAATTAAACAACCATGGAGACATCACACACCCCTGCCGCAAACCTACATTCACTGAGAACCAATCACTTTCCTCTCTTCCTACACGTACACATGCCTTACATCCTCGATAAAAACTTTTCACTGCTTCTAACAACTTGCCTCCCACACCATATATTCTTAATACCTTCCACAGAGCATCTCTGTCAACTCTATCATATGCCTTCTCCAGATCCATAAATGCTACATACAAATCCATTTGCTTTTCTAAGTATTTCTCACATACATTCTTCAAAGCAAACACCGGATCCACACATCGTCTACCACTTCTGAAACCACACTGCTCTTCCCCAATCTGATGCTCTGTACACGCCTTCACCCCCTCAATCAATACCCTCCCATATAATTTACCAGGAATACTCAACAAACTTATACCTCTGTAATTTGAGCACTCACTCTTATCCCCTTTGCCTTTGTACAATGGCACTATGCACGCATTCCGCCAATCCTCAGGCACCTCACCATGAGTCATACATACATTAAATAACCTTACCAACCAGTCAACAATACAGTTACCCCCTTTTTTAATAAATTCCACTGCAATAACATCCAAACCTGCTGCCTTGCCTGCTTTCATCTTCCGCAAAGCTTTTACTACCTCTTCTCTGTTTACCAAATCATTTTCCCTAACCTTCTCACTTTGCACACCACCTCGACCAAAACACTCTATATCTGCCACTCTATCATCAAACACATTCAACAAACCTTCAAAATACTCACTCCATCTCCTTCTCACATCACCACTACTTGTTATCACCTCCCCATTTGCGCCCTTCATTGAAGTTCCCATTTGCTCCCTTGTCTTACGCACCCTATTTACCCCCTTCCAGAACATCTTTTATTCTCCCTAAAATTTAATGATACTCTCTCACCCCAACTCTCATTTGCCCTTTTTTTCACCACTTGCACCTTTCTCTTGACCTCCTGTCTCTTTCTTTTATACATCTCCCACTGAATTGCATTTTTCCCTGCAAAAATCGTCCAAATGCCTCTCTCTTCTCTCTCACTAATACTCTTACTTCTTCATCCCACCACTCACTACCTTTTCTAATCAACCCACCTCCCACTCTTCTCATGCCACAAGCATCTTTTGCGCAATCCATCACTGATTCCATAAATACATCCCATTCCTCCCCCACTCCCCTTACTTCCATTGTTCTCACCTTTTTCCATTCTGTACTCAGTCTCTCCTGGTACTTCCTCACACAAGTCTCCTTCCCAAGCTCACTTACTCTCACCACCCTCTTCACCCCAACATTCACTCTTCTTTTCTGAAAACCCATACAAATCTTCACCTTAGCCTCCACAAGATAATGATCAGACATCCCTAAAGTTGCACCTCTCAGCACATTAACATCCAAAAGTCTCTCTTTCGCGCGCCTGTCAATTAACACGTAATCCAATAACGCTCTCTGGCCATCTCTCCTACTTACACAAGTGTACTTATGTATATCTCGCTTTTTAAACCAGGTATTCCCAATCATCAGTCCTTTTTCAGCACATAAATCTACAAGCTCTTCACCATTTCCATTTACAACACTGAACACCCCATGTATACCAATTATTCCCTCAACTGCCACATTACTCACCTTTGCATTCAAATCACCCATCACTATAACCCGGTCTCGAGCATCAAAACCACTAACACACTCATTCACCTCCTCCCAAAACACTTGCCTCCCATGATCCTTCTTCTCATGCCCAGGTGCCTATGCACCAATAATCACCCATCTCTCTCTATCAACTTTCAGTTTTACCCATATTAATCGAGAATTTACTTTCTTACATTCTATCACATACTCCCACAACTCCTGTTTCAGGAGTACTGCTACTCCTTCCCTTGCTCTTGTCCTCTCACTAACCCCTGACTTTACTCCCCAGATATTCCCAAACCACTCTTCCCCTTTACCCTTGAGCTTCGTTTCACTCAGAGCCAAAACATCCAGGTTCCTTTCCTCAAACATACTACTTATCTCTCCTTTTTTCACATCTTGGTTACATCCACACAAATTTAGGCACCCCAATCTGAGCCTTCGAGGAGGATGAGCACTCCCCGCGTGACTCCTTCTGTTTCCCATTTTAGAAAGTTAAAAAAAAAAAAATACAAGAAGGGGAGGATTTCTGGCCCCCCGCTCCCGTCCCCTCTAGTCGCTTTCTACGACACGCGAGGAATGCGTGGGAAGTATTCTTTCACCCCTATCCCCAGGGATAATTATATATATATACACACACACACACACACACACACACACACATACGCACATATACACACACACACACACACATATATATACATATGAAAAATGTAAGAAACAATTTAGAAAACTGAAACTTCTAGCTTGAAATGAAATGAAAAAATGAATGTCACATAATGGTTCAACCTCTGGCTATGGAAAAAGGAAATGTATAATTTATTTACACAAACGTCAATAGTAGTTCTCATCAATTTAACCACTGTATCAATAAGCTTCAATGTCTAAGCTACATTTTTTCCAATTTCACTATTTTCTTGTCAAAAGAAATATATATATATATATATATATATATATATATATATATATATATATATATATATATATATAAAGCGAAAGAGAGTGAGATTTCATTCTGTTTATGAGTCTATAACCCGAAACATTTCTTTTGACTCAGGTTATCATATCATATGCTCTTACCCAACTAATATTTTCCAGGAACTAACAAACTTGATAGATCATCTACATCTACAAAGGCGACGTTTTAGGTACCAAGGGACTAGAAAGTTATCATGAACACGCGTAGAGTCCGAGGCATAATAAGAGGACTATCCGGTAAAAACCTTTATTTTGGACAACTTATCCCGGTGCTGTATATTACCCTGTTATCCAATTACGTCAGTAGAATCCTTCATGCTTCCTCATTACTGATCTGAGTTTTGGAGGAACACACGTCAGTGTGATGACCTGGTCCTCAGCTGTCATATGTGTTTACTCATACTCAACGGCGACCTGGGAACTGGTTCGTTCACATTAATCTTACTTAACCATTATTGACCAGCCATTCTTGGACTACGATGTAACGACATGCACCTGACTACCACGGCCAATGTATCAAATTGTTTGAAGTAGAGCTGATGGTTCAACGTGCGCTCCTGGTGTCTGATAATTTGAAGCATGATAATGACAACATGTAATAAAGGTAATTTCTCCCTCCACAAAGTCTGTACAGCGTTCGCAGACCCACACGGGGCTTTCTCCCTGTTATTATGGGTATTGCTATCAAAGGACGGTTTGCCTAAATGCTTTTATTATAAGAAACTTCATCAAATAATGTTAACTGTCTCCAGCTGGACAATGGATGATCAAGGTTGATAATGCCTTGAAAAAGAATTCCTGAGTCTAATAGCAGCTGCTGACGTGTTGCTAAATGCTCGAGTCTCTGTCTATCTTTTTAATGTTGAAGGCTCCAGTCACGGACACAAGTCCACATCAAGGCTGGATCTTAATTGAAATATATATATAGAGAGAATTATGAAACGGAAAAAGAAAAGGCAAGAGAAAGTATTTAAGAATTTTTGAGAAGAAAAACCCGACTTTTAAAATATACGAAGTCATAGTTATTGAGAAAGACAGGAGAGGATAGACAGTCGTCAGCTCTGGACTTGATTAAGTCAGCAATGGGTTATGGTCCGATTATTCTTCTACCGAGTTTGGGTGAAACATGTTTTTGCTCTTCAGGAGTTATAGGTAAGTTGTCTTACATTTATGATTCGACAATCATCTAATGATAGTCTCAGTTGAGTTATTGTATTGCTAGGGCCGTCGTAGAACGTTGTTGCTCGCCAATTATGAGTGCATCATAGCTGGTTTTATAGCAGACATTGAATTATAGCCTTGGCTATAGTTAGGTTAGTCTTCTCGTTGAGTTAATAACAGGGGGAACTAATTTCATAATCCTGTTTGGAATGCAATACGACAATATTAACTGAATAATTTCCTACTCCAGTAAAGGTAGGTAAGAGCCCCGAAATGGAGACCTGAATTAACTTAGGAAAAAATGGTAGTAATACTCCATTACCCCCAGTGCGTTTGTTATATCCCATCTAAGATTATATGTCCTAAAATTTCCATCTTTCGACAAGGTTCATATCCCAAGGCCAGACCATGGGAATCTTTACCGAACGCGCATACCTTCTTGGTGGCAGAGTAAGGCAGTTGAGCACTGTCTTGCTTAACAAAGCTGGGCGAGACCATTCAGTCGTTGCTCAATAGTTCAAAGTAAAGGAGGAGGGAGGGGACGGGGAGGTTACTCCGGAAGTCATAAAAAGACATTTTTAAACTAATGTTTATAGGCGTTTAGGTTCAAAGCTTTTCCATTGCCTATTGATTCAGTGCGCTCTCTCTCTCTCTCTCTCTCTCTCTCTCTCTCTCTCTCTCTCTCTCTCTCTCTCTCTCTCTCTCTCTCTCTCTCTCTCTCTCTCTCTCTTATTCCACATTTTCATAACTCTACAATACCTTATCCATCCCTCTCCTACCTCTCTCCTACTATACAATCGCCGCCATCATTCTTACGTTTCTATTTCTTATATCTTTATTCAGTCGTATATTATTCCATATACCTTGTCATTAATGGTCTTTTGTCCCCCCACGATGAAGTTTTTCCCTATGGTTTCCCTCAAAGACCTCTCTTCTTTTACGTAATTCTTCAAGGTCATTTTCCATTCGTATTAGTCTAAAGTGGTTTGGATTTTGCTACTTACTCTTAGTTCTGTCATTTGTGTCCCCCGTACTGGCGCTGCACCCCATCTCTATCAAAAGATCGAGGTTATCC
Source organism: Panulirus ornatus (assembly GCF_036320965.1). NCBI lineage: Eukaryota > Metazoa > Arthropoda > Malacostraca > Decapoda > Palinuridae > Panulirus > Panulirus ornatus. The sequence goes on from NC_092236.1 coordinate 41,857,559, forward strand.
CCTACGTCAAGTACTTCCCTCTTCAAGGATGCCCCTCCATACTGTGAGCCCCTGTACCCCTGCTATGCCATTCCCCTCACATCAAAGGTTAGACCTCCGGAAGTTTCCCCTCTTGGCGACCTGGACTGCTCCTGGCATTGTAGGGCGTTCTCGATTGGTCGCAGCAAGGGGTTCGACAACGATCAGTGACCGATAGAGGAGTTCCTATCCTCTTTGATGTCATTTAGATTTTCTTTCATGATCCTGAAGTAAGCTCAATACTCTTTAATGTTCCTTAAAACACTTGCAAATCATGATTATATTGAGAATTCCGAAGATATGTTCAGAAATTCTTTTGATCTTATTGAAACAAAAAAAAAAAAGGACAAAGAATAATTAAGGTCTTTAAGATGAATAGAGTGATTGATGTAGATCTGAGGTACATGAGATCGGTCTGCATAATTTCATGTTGGACACTACACCGCAAGGAAACTCGGTCCTAAAACTGTATTTCCTTTTTAAAGCTGTTGTGTCGTCATCCCAAGCACAATGTCTTGCACTTACCACACGCACAGTCTAATGACTGCCAGAAAATTAACCATGGTGATTCTAATGATTTCAATAATGATTATATAGCCATCAACCACATGATTAACATAGTATCATAAATCAGCCACATCTGAACGATTGCATCCACAAAGACGTGGGGTTGCATCCACCACTGTATACAAGTTCCTTATATTATTTTCTTTCTCCAGAACCTCCTTTTATATCTATCTAATAATGTTTTTCAAGATGATGAAGGCAATTTCGTAGACAAAAATTTGGTTTTGCCGTGGGTTGCCCATTTAGTTCTGTTCTTATAAACTTATCTATAGAATATTTTGACACTGAATTCTAACTTCAGTCAATAATCATCCAAAAGTCTGGTTTAGATACATGGATGATGTGTGGTCCCTGTAGCCATCCACCCAGGATTGTGATGTTTTGTTTAATGATTTAAATAACATCCACCCCACCAGCAAATTAAAGGCTGAATGGGAAAAAGAAGGCAAACTGCCTTTTCTTGAGGTGTTGATAAACAGAGAATTTAATCATTTGTCCTTTAAGATCTACAGGAAGCCTACCAACTCTGACACCTATATTCATCATTTCTCAGTACACGATTCTTCTATAAAAATGTGTGTAGTTATGTCTATGTTTTTAAGAGCACTACAGATATGTGATTCCATAGGCATGGTAGATGAATGTAGTCATATAAAACATATTTCAATGTAGTTATTCTATCCCAACTGATTTGTGAACAAACCTTACTGGAAAGTTAGGAGGACATTTTATGCTTCTTGGAACATAAATGTAATAAATATGGATGGGTCAAAAAGTTTAGAGTTGTCCTATTCTCCCGACTTACCTAATCTAAGACATGTTCTAAAAAAATAGCGCTTGAAATGTTGATTTCCAGTACAATAACGCTATCAGTAAGACCTTAATGAATAGTAGGACAAATCATGAAACACTCGGGAGTGTTTCAGCCGTCAAATACAAGGGATATATATATATATATATATATATATATATATATATATATATATATATATATATATATATATATATATATATATATATATATATATATATATATATATATATATATATATATATATATATATATATATATATATATATATATATATATATATATATATATATATATATATATATATATATATATATATATATATATATATATATATATATATATATATATATGTGTATATATATATATATATATATATATATATATATATATATATATATATATATATATATATATATATATATATATATATATATATACATATATATATATATATATATATATATATATATATATATATATATATATATATATATATATATATATATATATATATATATATATATATATATATATATATATATATATATATATTTATATGTAACCAATCCAACTGGATTGGTTACATAGAGATGCTCTGTGGAAGGTATTAAGAATATATGGTGTGGGAGGAAAGTTGTTAGAAGCAGTGAAAAGTTTTTATCGAGGATGTAAGGCATGTGTACGTGTAGGAAGAGAGGAAAGTGATTGGTTCTCAGTGAATGTAGGTTTGCGGCAGGGGTGTGTGATGTCTCCATGGTTGTTTAATTTGTTTATGGATGGGGTTGTTAGGGAGGTAAATGCAAGAGTTTTGGAAAGAGGGGCAAGTATGAAGTCTGTTGGGGATGAGAGAGCTTGGGAAGTGAGTCAGTTGTTGTTCGCTGATGATACAGCGCTGGTGGCGGATTCATGTGAGAAACTGCAGAAGCTGGTGACGGAGTTTGGTAAAGTGTGTGGAAGAAGAAAGTTAAGAGTAAATGTCAATAAGAGCAAGGTTATTAGGTACAGTAGGGTTGAGGGTCAAGTCAATTGGGAGGTGAGTTTGAATGGTGAGAGGCTGGAGGAAGTGAAGTGTTTTAGATATCTGGGAGTGGATCTGTCAGCGGATGGAACCATGGAAGCGGAAGTGGATCATAGGGTGGGGGAGGGGGCGAAAATTTTGGGAGCCTTGAAAAATGTGTGGAAGTCGAGAACATTATCCCGGAAAGCAAAAATGGGTATGTTTGAAGGAATAGTAGTTCCAACAATGTTGTATGGTTGCGAGGCGTGGGCTATGGATAGAGTTGTGCGTAGGAGGATGGATGTGCTGGAAATGAGATGTTTGAGGACAATGTGTGGTGTGAGGTGGTTTGATCGAGTAAGTAACGTAAGGGTAAGAGAGATGTGTGGAAATAAAAAGAGCGTGGTTGAGAGAGCAGAAGAGGGTGTTTTGAAGTGGTTTGGGCACATGGAGAGAATGAGTGAGGAAAGATTGACCAAGAGGATATATGTGTCGGAGGTGGAGGGAACGAGGAGAAGAGGGAGACCAAATTGGAGGTGGAAAGATGGAGTGAAAAGGATTTTGTGTGATCGGGGCCTGAACATGCAGGAGGGTGAAAGGAGGGCAAGGAATAGAGTGAATTGGAGCGATGTGGTATACAGGGGTTGACGTGCTGTCAGTGGATTGAATCAAGGCATGTGAAGCGTCTGGGGTAAACCATGGAAAGCTGTGTAGGTATGTATATTTGCGTGTGTGGACGTGTGTATGTACATGTGTATGGGGGGGGTTGGGCCATTTTTTTTCGTCTGTTTCCTTGCGCTACCTCGCAAACGCGGGAGACAGCGACAAAGTATAAAAAAAAAAAAAAAAAAAAAAAAAAAAAATATTTATATGTACATACACACACAGACATATACATATATAGACATGTACATAATTCATACTGTCTGCCTTTATTTGTTCCCATCGCCACCTTGCCACACATGGAATAGCAACCCCCTCCCCCCTCATGTGTGCGAGGTAGCGCTAGGAAAGACACCACAGGCCCCATTCGTTCGCACTCAGTCTCTAGCTGTCGTGAAATAATGCACCGAAACCACAGCTCCCTTTCCACATCCAGGCCCCACACACTTTCCATGGTTTATCCCAGACGCTTCACATACCCTGGTTCAATCCATTGACAGCACGTCGACCCCGGTATACCACATCGTTCCAATTCACTCTATTCCTAGCACGCCTTTCACCCTCCTGCATGTTCAGGCCCCGATCACTCAAAATCTTTTTCACTCCATCTTTCCACCTCCAACTTGGTCTCCCACTTCTCCTCGTTCCCTCTACCTCTGACACATATATCCTCTTGGTCAATCTTTCCCCACTCATTCTCTCCATGTGACCAAACCATTTCAAAACACCCTCTTCTGCTCTCTCAACCACACTCTTTTTATTACCACACATCTGTCTTACTCTTTCATTACTTATTCTATCAAACCACCTCACACCACATATTGTCCTCAAACATCTCATTTCTAGCACATCCACCCTCCTGCGCACAACTCTATCTATAGCCCACGCCTCACAACCATATAACATTGTTGGAACCACTGTTCCTTCAAACATAACCATTTTTGCCTCCCAAGATAACGTTCTAGACTACCACACATTTTTCAGCTCTCCCAGAACTTTCGCACCCTCCGTCACCCTATGATTCATTACCGCTTCCATAGTTCCATCCGCTGATAAATCCACTCCCAGATATCTAAAACACTTTATTTCCTCCAGTTTTTCTCCATTCAAACTTACCTCCCAATAAACTTGTCCCTCAACCCTACTGTACCTAATAACCTTGCTCTTATTCACATTTACTCTCAGCTTTAATCTTTCAAACACTTTACCAAACTCAGTCACCAGCTTCTGCAGTTTCTCACCCGAATCAGCCACCAGCGCTGTATCATCAGAGAACAACAACTGACTCAATTCCTAAGCTCTCTCATCCACAACAGATTTGCATACTTGTCCCTCTCTCCAAAACTCTTGCATTCACCTCCCTAACATCCCCATCCATAAACAAATTGAACAACCATGGAGACATCATACACCCTTGCCGCAAACCAACATTCACTGAAAACCAATCACTTTCCTCTCTTCCTACACGTATACATGGCTTACATCCTCGATAAAAACTTTTCACTGTTTCTAACAATTTGCCTCCCACACCATATATTCTTAATACCTTCCACAGAGCATCTCTATCAACTCTATCATATGCCTTCTCCAGATCCATAAATGCTACATACGAATCCATTTGCTTTTCTAAGTATTTCTCACATACATTCTTGAAAGCAAACACCTGATCCACACATCCTCTACCTCTTTTGAAATCCCACTGCTCTTCCCCAATCAAATGATCTGTACATGGCTTAACCCTCTCAATCAATACCCTTCCATATAATTTCCCAGGAATACTCAACATACTTATACCTCTGTAATTTGAGCACTGACTTTATCCCCTTTGCCTTTGTACAATGGGACTATGCAAGCATTCTGCCAATCCTCAGGCACCTCACCATGAGTCATACGTACATCATATAACCTTACCAACCAGTCAACAGTACAGTCACCCCCTCTTTTAATAAATTCCACTGCAGTACCATCCAAACCCGCTGCCTTGCCAGTTTTCATCTTCCGCAAAGCTTTTACTACCTCTTCTCTGTTTACCAAATCATTCTCCCTAACCCTCTCACTTTGCCAACCACCTCGACCAAAACACCCTATATCTGCCACTCTGTCATCAAACACATTCAACAAACCTTCAAAATACTCATTCTATCGCCTTCTAACATCACCACTACTTGTTATCACCTCCCCATTTGCCCCCTTCACTGAAGTTCCCATTTATTCCCTTGTCTTTTGCACTTTATTTACCTCCTTCCAGAACATCTTTTTATTCTCTCTAAAATTCAATAATATTTTCTCACCACAACTCTCATTTGCCCTCTTTTTCACCTCTTGCACCTTTCTCTTGACCTCCTGCCTCTTTCTTTTATACATCTCCCACTCATTTGCATTATTTCCCTGCAAAAATCGTCCAGATGCCTCTCTCTTCTCTTACATTAATAATCTTACTTCTTCATCCCACCTCTCATTACCCTTTCTAATTTGCCCACCTCCCACGCTTCTCATGCCACAAGCATCTTTTGCGCAAGCCATCACTGCTTCCCTAAATATATCCCACTCCCCTTACGTCCTTTGGTCTCGCCTTTTTCCATTCTGTACTCAGTCTCTCCTGGTACTTCCTCACATATGTCTCCTTCCCAAGCTCACTTACTCTCACCACTCTTTTTACCCCAACATTCTCTCTTCTTTTCTGAAAACCTCCACAAATCTTCACCTTCGCCTCCACAAGATAATGATCAGATATCTCTCCAGTGATGATGTATATATATATATATATATATATATTTTTTTTTTTTTTGTGTGTGTGTGTAGGCCAGACCTAAAATCTGCAACGGAGAGTTGTTAGTGGCACCGTTATGCAGTACGCAGGGATAACCACATTATGTGATCACTAAACATTGTCATGAAACTGATCACCCCGTAGATCTTGAAACTCTCGTTATTTTGTACCCATCTGCTGATTATGCCACATGTAACGTCACTGAATCTGTCTTACTTGCTAATACCGAGAACTTTAATTTGTCTCCAGGCAACTTTAAAACCCATCCCAGCATTAATCAAATCATCATCAGAAAATTGACAAAACACGATAACATAAGAAAATTTGTTCAAGACATTCAGTTACCCAGGTCAACCCCCGCCACGTAACCCCCTTAATCACTCTTTCTTTCAACGGTTACTGTCACACGAAGCGGACAGTGGCTGGTCTGTACTGATTGGTACCAGACGGCGGCACTCAAGTATGGTGTTTGGATTTGATAACTTTGTTAAGTACTTGTACCTGATGAGGTGGGTTGTCTCCACGAAATATGTCGTGTCACATGTATAGAAAAATTACATGTTGAATAAAATTGTATGAATTCCTACTGAATTATTTAGGAGTACGTGGAACGAGAAGTCACCGACTCTTAAGGAGAAATTGGATACACTTGCAGGCATGGTCGTCCCAGGGGTGACTTAAGGATGGGAGTCTTGGACCGTTAATGAATGAGATCATAAGGGTCTGGCTGAAATGGTGTCTAAGGCCAAAAGGACGATACGTAACGTGTGAAGGGCTGATCGTGTTTGGCGAGACAGTGTAAGAGCGAGTTGTGGTAGTCAACGTCCTCTAAATAGAGAGCTGACCAGTCTAAGCTGAAATGGTTCTGGAATATTAAGAGGATGATTGAAGTGAAACTGACAAAGAGGATATACGTGACAGAGGTGGAGGGAGTAAGAGGGAAGGGAAGACAGAGAAGATGGTAAAGGAATGAATGAAAGAGAAACCTTCATGAGCCGATACCTGAACATTTAGGGAGGTAAAAGGCGTATGTGGAGTATAACAAACTGGAACGATGTGGTTTGCTGGAGGCGACGTGCAGTCAGTAGGCTAAAACATGGCATGTGAAGTGGCCAGGGGAAAGCACAGAATTGGTCTGAGGGGCTTTGCTATATGCACATTACATCAATTTTGTTTGAGGGTGATAGATTAAAAAGCAAAAACAGAATGACATCTCATCCCCATATATCTGCAGATCACCAATCGTCAGGCAAGGAAAATAGAATAAATCTTGATTCTTCTGCGTCCTAAGACCGTACGATCCAGCTCCGCCTGAGGGCAAAACCATCGCCGTGGTAAAAAAATTTAATTTCCTGGAGTAGTTTGAAAGGCTGGTAACCGTGGCTACTGTACAAAAAGTCGGCTGCCGTTAGCTATTGTGTGGCCTTCCCAGCCTTAGGTTTGAATACATGTTTTAATCCTTCTTTTAACATTTCCCATTCATTAACTATACATTTTCGGAATGATAATTCTTTCTGATTTGTCAGTAAGATAAATGGAAATATATGATAAAGAGGAATATTCCACACAGGCAAATAGAGGAATATTGTCAGAGTCACTAGACTGAACTTGGTAAATCTCATACGTAACTGCTCTCCAGAGAACAAGGTGGGGAGGCTATGAGGGAGAATTCTTATGCTTCCATCACAGTAGATACGATTTCAGACTGTCAGTCCTCCAGTGGAAGCACAAACCATTGTTGGTGATGTTGATCCGAGTTGTGATATAATTAGATGCGTCAGATCTTAGCTTGAGAGGAGCCCCCGTCCATATGACGGCCGGTGCTGTTTCCTGCATTACTACTTTCTTGTATATATATATATATATATATATATATATATATATATATATATATATATATATATATATATATATATAGAAGGAGGTAAATAAAGTGCGTAAGACAAGGGAGCAAATGGGAACTTCAGTGAAGGGCGCTAATAGGGAGGTGATAACAAGTAGTGGTGATATGAGAAGGAAATGGAGTGAGTATTTTGAAGGTTTGTTGAATGTGTTTGATGATAGAGTGGCAGATATAGGGTGTCTTGGTCGAGGTGGTGTGCAAAGTGAGAGGGTTGGGGAAAATGATTTCAGAGAAGAGGTAGTAAAAGCTTTGCGGAAGATGAAAGCCGGCAAGGCAGCAGGTTTGGATGGTATTGCAGTGGAATTTATTAAAAAAGGGGGTGACTGTATTGTTGACTGGTTGGTAAGGTTATTTAATGTATGTATGACTCATGGTGAGGTGCCTGAGGATTGGCGGAATACGTGTATAGTGCCAATGTACTAAGGCAAAGGGGATAAGAGTGAGTGCTCAAATTACAGATGAATAAGTTTGTTGAGAATTCCTGGTAAATTATATGGGAGGGTATTGATTAAGAGGGTGAAGGCATGTACAGAGCATCAGATTGGGGAAGAGCAGTGTGGTTTCAGAAGTGGTAGAGGATGTGTGGATTAGTTGTTTGCTTTGAAGAATGTATGTGAGAAATACTTAGAAAAGCAAATGGATTTGTATGTAGCATTTATGGATCTGGAGCAGGTATGTGATAGAGCTGATAGAGATGCTCTGTGGAAGGTATTAAGAATATATGGTGTGGAAGGCATGTGTACGTATAGGAAGAGAGGAAAGTGATTGGTACTCAGTGAATGTAGGTTTGCGGCAGGGGTGTGTGATGTCTCCAAGGTTGTTTAATTTGTTTATGGATGGGGTTGTTAGGGAGGTGAATGCAAGAGTTTTGGAAAGAGGGGCAAGAATGAAGTCTGTTGTGGATGAGAGAGCTTGGGAAGTGAGTCAGTTGTTGTTCGCTGATGATACAGCGCTGGTGGTTGATTCATGTGAGAAACTGCAGAAGCTGGTGACTGAGTTTGGTAAAGTGTGTGAAAGAAGAAAGTTAAGAGTAAATGTGAATAAGAGCAATGTTATTAGGTACAGTAGGGTTGAGGGTCAAGTCAATTGGGAGGTAAGTTAGAATGGAGAAAAACTGGAGGAAGTAAAGTGTTTTAGATATCTGGGAGTGGATCTGGCAGCGGATGGAACCATGGACGCGGAAGTGAATCATAGGGTGGTGGAGGGGGCGAAAATTCTGGAAGCCTTGAAGAATATGTGGAAGTCGAGAACATTATCTCGGAAAGCAAAAATGGGTATGTTTGAAGGAATAGTGGTTCCAACAATGTTGTATGGTTGCGAGGCGTGGGCTATGGATAGAGTTGTGCGGAGGAGGGTGGATGTGTTGGAATTGAGATGTTTGAGGACAATGTGTGGTGTGAGGTGGTTTGATCGAGTAAGTGATGTAAGGGTAAGAGAGATGTGTGGAAATAAAAAGAGAGTGATTGAGAGAGCAGAAGAGGGTGTTTTGAAATGGTTTGGGTACATGGAGAGAATGAGTGAGGAAAGATTGACCAAGAGGATATATGTGTCGGAGGTGGAGGGAACGAGGAGAAGAGGGAGATCAAATTGGAGGTGGAAAGATGGAGTGAAAAAGATTTTGAGCGATCGGGGCCTGAACATGCAGGAGGGTGAAAGGCGGGCAAAGAATAGAGTGAACTGGATCGATGTGGTATACCGGGGTTGACGTGCTGTCAGTGGAATGAATCAGGGCATGTGAAGCGTCTGGGGTAAACAATGGAAAGCTGTGTGGGGCCTGGATGTGGAAAGGGAGCTATAGTTTCGGTACATTATTGCATGAGAGCTAAAGACTGAGTGTGAACGAATGAGGCCTTTGTTGTCTTTTCCTAGCGCTACCCCGCACACATGAGGGGGGAGGGGGATGGTATTCCATGTGTGATGAGGTGGCGATGGAAATGAATAAAGGCAGACAGTGTGAATTGTGTGCATGGGTATATATGTATGTGTCTGTGTGTGTATATATATGTGTACATTGAGAGGTATAGGTATATATATTTGCGTGTGTGGACGTGTGTGTATATACATTTGTATGTGGGTGGGTTGGGCCATTTCTTTCGTCTGTTTCCTTGCGCTACCTCGCAAACGCGGGAGACAGCGACAAAGCAAAATAAATAAATGAATATATATATATATATATATATATATATATATATATATATATATATATATATATATATATATATATATATTTTTTTTTTTTTTTTTTTTTTCTTTTCTTTTCTTTTTTTCATACTATTCGCCATTTTTCCGCGTTAGCGAGGTAGCGTTAAGAACAGAGGACTGGGCCTTTGAGGGAATATCCTCACCTGGCCCCCTTCTCTGTTCCTTCTTTTGAAAAATATAAAAAAACGAGAGGGGAGGATTATCAGCCACCTGCTCCATCTCCTTTTAGTCGCCTTCTACGACACGCAGGGAATGCGTGTGAAGTATTTTTCTCCCCTATCAACAGGAATAATATATATGTTTTGGAAGTCGGAAACATTATCTCGGAAAGCAAAAATGGGTATGTTTGAAGGAATAGTGGTTCCAACAATGTTGTATGGTTGCGAGGCGTGGGCTATGGATACAGTTGTGCGCAGGAGGGTGGATGTGCTGGAAATGAGATGTTTGAGGACAATGTGTGGTGTGAGGTGGTTTGATCGAGTAAGTGATGTAAGGGTAAGAGAGATATGTGGAAATAAAAAGAGCGTAGTTGAGAGAGCAGAAGAGGGTGTTCTGAAATGTTTTGGGCACATGGAGAGAATGAGTGAGGAAATATTGACTAAGAGGATATATGTGTCGGAGGTGGAAGGAACGAGGAGAAGTGGGAGACCAAATTGGATGTGGAAAGATGGAGTGAAAAAGATTTTGAGCGATCGGGGCCTGAACATGCAGGAGGGTGAAAGGCGGGCAAGGAATAGAGTGAACTGGATCGATGTGGTATACCGGGGTTGACCTGCTGTCAGTGGACTGAATCAGGGCATGTGAAGCGTCTGGGGTAAACCATGGAAAGCTGTGTGGGGCCTGGATGTGGAAAGGGAGCTATGGTTTCGGTGAATTATTGCATGAGAGCTAGAGACTGAGTGTGAACGAATGAGGCCTTTGTTGTCTTTTCCTAGCGCTACCCCGCACAAATGAGGGGGGAGGGGGATGGTATTCCATGTGTGGTGAGGTGGCGATGGAAATGAATAAAGGCAGACAGTGTGAATTGTGTGCATGGGTATATATGTATGTGTCTGTGTGTGTATGTGTACATTGAGTTGTATAGGTATGTATATTTGCGTGTGTGGACGTGTGTGTATATACATGTGTATGGGGGTGGGTTGGGCCATTTCTTTCGTCTGTTTCCTTGCGCTACCTCGCAAACGCGGGAGACAGCGACAAAGCAAAATAAATAAATGAATAAATATATATATGTATATATATATATATATATATATATATATATATATATATATATATATATATATATATGTATATATATATATATATATATATATATATATATATATATATATATATATATATATATATATATATTTATTTTTTTCTTCTCTTTTTTTCATACTATTCGCTATTTCCCGCGTTAGCGAGGTAGCGTTAAGAACAGAGGACTGGGCCTTTGAGGGAATATCATGACCTGGCCCCCTTCTCTATACCTTCTTTTGAAAAATATAAAAAAACGAGAGGGGAGGATTATCAGCCACCTGCTCCCTCTCCTTTTAGTCGCCTTCTACGACACGCAGGGAATGCGTGTGAAGTATTTTTCTCCCCTTTCAACAGGAATAATATATATGTTTGGAAGTCGAGAACATTATCTCGGAAAGCAAAAATAGGTATGTTTGAAGGAATAGTGGTTCCAACAATGTTGTATGGTTGCGAGGCGTGGGCTATGGATAGAGTTGTGCGCGGGAGGGTGGATGTGCTGGAAATGAGATGTTGAGGACAATGTGTGGTGTGAGGTGGTTTGATCGAGTAAGTGATGTAAGGGTAAGAGAGATATGTGAAATAAAAAGAGCGTGTTGAGAGAGCAGAAGAGGGTGTTTGAAATGGTTTGGGCACATGGAGAGAATGAGTGAGGAAAGATTGACCAAGAGGATATATGTGTCGAGGTGGAGGAACGAGGAATAGTGGGAGACCAAATTGGAGTGGAAAGATGGAGTGAAAAAGATTTTGAGCGATCGGGGCCTGAACATGCAGGAGGGTGAAAGTCGTGCAAGGAATAGAGTGAATGGATCGATGTGGTTTTACCGGGGTAAAGTGCTATCAGTGAATGAATCAGGGCATGTGAAGCGTCTGGGGTAAACCATGGAAAGCTGTGTGGGGCCTGGATGTGGAAAGGGAGCTATGGTTTCGGTGCATTATTGCATGAGAGCTAGAGACTGAGTGTGAACGAATGAGGCCTTTGTTGTCTTTTCCTAGCGCTACCCCGCACGCATATATATATATATAATATATATATATATATATATATATATATATATATATATATGTATATATATATATATATATATATATATATATATATATATATATATATATATATATATATATATATATATATTTATTTTTTTCTTCTCTTTTTTTCATACTATTCGCTATTTCCCGCGTTAGCGAGGTAGCGTTAAGAACAGAGGACTGGGCCTTTGAGGGAATATCATGACCTGGCCCCCTTCTCTATACCTTCTTTTGAAAAATATAAAAAAACGAGAGGGGAGGATTATCAGCCACCTGCTCCCTCTCCTTTTAGTCGCCTTCTACGACACGCAGGGAATGCGTGTGAAGTATTTTTCTCCCCTTTCAACAGGAATAATATATATGTTTGGAAGTCGAGAACATTATCTCGGAAAGCAAAAATAGGTATGTTTGAAGGAATAGTGGTTCCAACAATGTTGTATGGTTGCGAGGCGTGGGCTATGGATAGAGTTGTGCGCGGGAGGGTGGATGTGCTGGAAATGAGATGTTTGAGGACAATGTGTGGTGTGAGGTGGTTTGATCGAGTAAGTGATGTAAGGGTAAGAGAGATATGTAGAAATAAAAAGAGCGTGGTTGAGAGAGCAGAAGAGGGTGTTTTGAAATGGTTTGGGCACATGGAGAGAATGAGTGAGGAAAGATTGACCAAGAGGATATATGTGTCAGAGGGGAGGGAACGAGGAATAGTGGGAGACCAAATTGGAGGTGGAAAGATGGAGTGAAAAAGATTTTGAGTGATCGGGGCCTGAACATGCAGGAGGGTGAAAGTCGTGCAAGGAATAGAGTGAATTGGAACGATGTGGTATACCGGGGTCAACGTGCTATCAATTAATTGAATCAGGGCATGTGAAGCCTCTGGGGTAAACCATGGAAAGTTGTGTGGGGCCTGGATGTGGAAAGGGAGCTGTGGTTTCGGTGCATTATTACATGACAGCTAGAGAATGAGTGTGAACGAATGTGGCCTATGTTGTCTTTTCCTAGCGCTACCTCGCACGCATGAGGTGGGAGGGAGTTGTTATTCCATGTGTGGCGAGGTGGTGATACAAATAAATGAAGGCAGACAGTATGAATTATGTACAGGTGTATATATGTGTATGTCTGTGTGTGTATATATATGTGTACATTGAGATGTATAGGTATGTATATTTGCGTGTGTGGACATGTATGTATATACATGTGTATATGGGTGGGTTGGGCTATTCTTCCGTCTGTTTCCATGCGCTACCTCTCTAACGCGGGAGACAGCGACAAAGCAAAATAGATAAAATATATATATATATATATATATATATATATATATATATATATATATATATATATATATATATATATATATATATATATATATATACTTCCCACGTATTCCCTCCATGTCGTATAAGGCGACTAGAAGGGGAGGAACCGGGGGCCGGGGGGCTGGAAATCCTCCCCTTCCTATTTTTTTTAATTTTTCCAAATGAAGGAACAGAGAAGGGGGACAGGTGAGGATATTCCCTCAAAGGCCCAGTCATCTGTTCTTAACGTCACCTCGTTAATGCGGAAAATGGCGAATAATTTGAAAGAAAGAAAAAAAAGAATATATACATATATATATATGTATATATATGTATATATATGTATGTGTGTGTGTGTGTGTGTATGTGCGTATGTGTGTGTGTGTGTGTGTGTGTGTGTATATGTATATATATATGTATATTATCCCTGGGGATAGGGGTGAAAGAATACTTCCCACGTATTCCTCGCGTGTCGTAGAAAGCGACTAGAGGGGACGGGAGCGGGGGGCCGGAAATCCTCCCCTCCTTGTATTAACTTTCTAAAATGGGAAACAGAAGAAGGAGTCACGCTGGGAGTGATCATCCTCCTCGAAGGCTCAGAGTGGGGTGCCTAAATGTGTGTGGATGTAACCAAGATGTGAAAAAAGGAGAGATAGGTAGTATGTTTGAGGAAAGGAACCTGGATGTTTTGGCTCTGAGTGAAACGAAGCTCAAGGGTAAAGGGGAAGAGTGGTTTGGAAATGTCTAGGGAGTGAAGTCAGGGGTTAGTGAGAGGACAAGAGCAAGGGAAGGAGTAGCAATACTCCTGAAACAGGAGTTGTGGGAGTATGTGATAGAATGTAAGAAAGTAAATTCTCGATTAATATGGGTAAAATTGAAAGTTGATGGAGAGAGGTGGGTGATTATTGGTGCATATGCACCTGGGCATGAGAAGAAAGATCATGAGAGGCAGGTGTTTTGGGAGCAGCTAAATGAGTGTGTTAGCGGCTTTGATGCACGAGACCGGGTTATAGTGATGGGTGATTTGAATGCAAAGGTGAGTAATGTGGCAGTTGAGGGAATAATTGGTATGCATGGGGTGTTCAGTGTTGTAAATGGAAATGGTGAAGAGCTTGTAGATTTATGTGCTGAAAAAGGACTGATGATTGGGAATACCTGGTTTAAAAAGCGAGATATACATAAGTATACTTATGTAAGTAGGAGAGATGGCCAGAGAGCGTTATTGGATTACGTGTTAATTGACAGGCGTGCGAAAGAGAGACTTTTGGATGTTAATGTGCTGAGAGGTGCAACTGGAGGGATGTCTGATCATTATCTTGTGGAGGCTAAGGTGAAGATTAGTATGGGTTTTCAGAAAAGAGGAGTGAATGTTGGGGTGAAGAAGGTGGTGAGAGTAAGTGAGCTTGGGAAGGAGACCTGTGTGGGGAAGTACCAGGAGAGACTGTGTACAGAATGGAAAAAGGTGAGAACAATGGAAGTAAGGGGAGTGGGGGAGGAATGGGATGTATTTAGGGAATCAGTGATGGATTGCGCAAAAGATGCTTGTGGCATGAGAAGAGTGGGAGGTGGGCTGTTTAGAAAGGGTAGTGAGTGGTGGGATGAAGAAGTAAGAGTATTAGTGAAAGAGAAGAGAGAGGCATTTGGACGATTTTTGCAGGGAAAAAATGCAATTGAGTGGGAGAAGTATAAAAGAAAGAGACAGGAGGTCAAGAGAAAGGTGCAAGAGGTGAAAAAAAGGGCAAATGAGAGTTGGGGTGAGAGACTATCAGTAAATTTTAGGGAGAATAAAATGATGTTCTGGAAGGAGGTAAATAGGGTGCGTAAGACAAGGGAGCAAATGGGAACTTCAGTGAAGGGCGTAAATGGGGAGGTGATAACAAGTAGTGGTGATGTGAGAAGGAGATGGAATGAGTATTTTGAAGGTTTGTTGAATGTGTCTGATGACAGAGTGGCAGATATAGGGTGTTTTGGTCGAGGTGGTGTGCAAAGTGAGAGGGTTAGGGAAAATGATTTGGTAAACAGAGAAGAGGTAGTAAAAGCTTTGCGGAAGATGAAAGCCGGCAAGGCAGCAGGTTTGGATGGTATTGCAGTGGAATTTATTAAAAAAGGGGGTGACTGTATTGTTGACTGGTTGGTAAGGTTATTTAATGTATGTATGACTCATGGTGAGGTGCCTGAGGATTGGCGGAATGCGTGCATAGTGCCATTGTACAAAGGCAAAGGGGATAAGAGTGAGTGCTCAAATTACAGAGGTATAAGTTTGTTGAGTATTCCTGGTAAATTATATGGGAGGGTATTGATTGAGAGGGTGAAGGCATGTACAGAGCATCAGATTGGGGAAGAGCAGTGCGGTTTCAGAAGTGGTAGAGGATGTGTGGATCAGGTGTTTGCTTTGAAGAATGTATGTGAGAAATACTTAGAAAAGCAAATGGATTTGTATGTAGCATTTATGGATCTGGAGAAGCATATGATAGAGTTGATAGAGATGCTCTGTGGAAGGTATTAAGAATATATGGTGTGGGAGGCAAGTTGTTAGAAGCAGTGAAAAGTTTTTATCGAGGATGTAAGGCATGTGTACGTGTAGGAAGAGAGGAAAGTGATTGGTTCTCAGTGAATGTAGGTTTGCGGCAGGGGTGTGTGATGTCTCCATGGTTGTTTAATTTGTTTATGGATGGGGTTGTTAGGGAGGTAAATGCAAGAGTCCTGGAAAGAGGGGCAAGTATGAAGTCTGTTGGGGATGAGAGAGCTTGGGAAGTGAGTCAGTTGTTGTTCGCTGATGATACAGCGCTGGTGGCTGATTCATGTGAGAAACTGCAGAAGCTGGTGACTGAGTTTGGTAAAGTGTGTGGAAGAAGAAAGTTAAGAGTAAATGTGAATAAGAGCAAGGTTATTAGGTACAGTAGGGTTGAGGGTCAAGTCAATTGGGAGGTGAGTTTGAATGGAGAAAAACTGGAGGAAGTGAAGTGTTTTAGATATCTGGGAGTGGATCTGTCAGCGGATGGAACCATGGAAGCGGAAGTGGATCATAGGGTGGGGGAGGGGGCGAAAATTTTGGGAGCCTTGAAAAATGTGTGGAAGTCGAGAACATTATCTCGGAAAGCAAAAATGGGTATGTTTGAAGGAATAGTGGTTCCAACAATGTTGTATGGTTGCGAGGCGTGGGCTATGGATAGAGTTGTGCGCAGGAGGATGGATGTGCTGGAAATGAGATGTTTGAGGACAATGTGTGGTGTGAGGTGGTTTGATCGAGTAAGTAACGTAAGGGTAAGAGAGATGTGTGGAAATAAAAAGAGCGTGGTTGAGAGAGCAGAAGAGGGTGTTTTGAAATGGTTTGGGCACATGGAGAGAATGAGTGAGGAAAGATTGACCAAGAGGATATATGTGTCGGAGGTGGAGGGAACGAGGAGAAGAGGGAGACCAAATTGGAGGTGGAAAGATGGAGTGAAAAAGATTTTGTGTGATCGGGGCCTGAACATGCAGGAGGGTGTAAGGAGGGCAAGGAATAGAGTGAATTGGAGCGATGTGGTATACAGGGGTTGACGTGCTGTCAGTGGAGTGAATCAAGGCATGTGAAGCGTCTGGGGTAAACCATGGAAAGCTGTGTAGGTATGTATATTTGCGTGTGTGGACGTGTGTATGTACATGTGTATGGGGGGGGGGGGTTGGGCCATTTCTTTCGTCTGTTTCCTTGCGCTACCTCGCAAACGCGGGAGACAGCGACAAAGTAAAAAAAAAAAAAAAAAAAAATATATATATATATATATATATATATATATATATATATATATATATATATATTTATATACATATATATATATATATATATATATATATATATATATATATATATATATATATATATATATATATATATATGTATATATATATATATATATATATATATATATATATATATATATATATATATATATATATATATATATATATATCTTTTTTTTTTTTATTATACTTTGTCGCTGTCTCCCGCGTTTGCGAGGTAGCGCAAGGAAACAGACGAAAGAAATGGCCCAACCCCCCCCCATACACATGTATATACATACGTCCACACACGCAAATATACATACCTACACAGCTTTCCATGGTTTACCCCAGACGCTTCACATGCCCCGACTCAATCCACTGACAGCACGTCAACCCCGGTATACCACATCGCTCCAATTCACTCTATTCCTTGCCCTCCTTTCACCCTCTTGCATGTTCAGGCCCCGATCACACAAAATCTTTTTCACTCCATCTTTCCACCTCCAATTTGGTCTCCCTCTTTTCCTCGTTCCCTCCACCTCCGACACATATATCCTCTTGGTCAATCTTTCCTCCCTCATTCTCTCCATGTGCCCAAACCACTTCAAAACACCCTCTTCTGCTCTCTCAACCACGCTCTTTTTATTTCCACACATCTCTCTTACCCTTACGTTACTCACTCGATCAAACCACCTCACACCACACACGTCAACCCCGGTATACCACATCGCTCCAATTCACTCTATTCCTTGCCCTCCTTTCACCCTCTTGCATGTTCAGGCCCCGATCACACAAATTTTTTTCACTCCATCTTTCCACCTCCAATTTGGTCTCCCTCTTTTCCTCGTTCCCTCCACCTCCGACACATATATCCTCTTGGTCAATCTTTCCTCACTCATTCTCTCCATGTGCCCAAACCACTTCAAAACACCCTCTTCTGCTCTCTCAACCACGCTCTTTTTATTTCCACACATCTCTCTTACCCTTACCTTACTCACTCGATCAAACCACCTCACACCACACATTGTCCTCAAACATCTCATTTCCAGCACATCCATCCTCTTGCGCACAACTCTATCCATAGCCCACGCCTCGCAACCATACAACATTGTTGGAACCACTATTCCTTCAAACATACCCATTTTTGCTTTCCGAGATAATGTTCTCGACTTCCACACATTCTTCAAGGCCCCCAGAATTTTCGCCCCCTCCCCCACCCTATGATCCACTTCCGCTTCCATGGTTCCATCCGCTGACAGATCCACTCCCAGATATCTAAAACACTTCACTTCCTTCAGTTTTTCTCCATTCAAACTCACCTCCCAATTGACTTGACCCTCAACCCTACTGTACCTAATAACCTTGCTCTTATTCACATTTACTCTTAACTTTCTTCTTCCACACACTTTACCAAACTCAGTCACCAGCTTCTGCAGTTTCTCACATGAATCAGCCACCAGCGCTGTATATATATATATATATATATATATATATATATATATATATATATATATATATATATATATATATATATATATATATATATACATATATATATATATATATATATATATATATATATATGTTCCTTTCTTTTCTTTCAAACTATTCGCCATTTTGTGCGTTAGCAAGGTAACGTTAAATACAGAGGACTGGGCCTCTGAGGGAATATCCTCACCTGGCCCCCTTCTCTGTTACTTCTTTTGGAAATTTTAAAAAAAAACAAGAGGGGAGGGTATCGAGCCCCCCGCTCTCTCCCCTTTTAGTCGCCTTCTACGACACGCAGGGAATACGTGGGAAGAACTTCTTTTTCCCCTATCCCCAGGGATAATATATATATATATATATATATATATATATATATATATATATATATATATATATATATATATATATATATATATATATATATATATATATATATATATATATATATATATATATATATATATATATATATGTATATATATATATATATATATATATATATATATATATAAATATAAATATATATATATATATATATATATATATATATATATATATATATATATATATATATATATATATATATATATATATATATATATATATATATATATATATATATATATATCATTTCTTATTCAATTAACCCTCTTCACACTGAATACTCTTCTCAAACATTTCATTTCCAACACATCTGCCCTCTTCTTTACATTTTTTTTGGAAAGCAATTATCGGTAAACTTCAGAAAGAATAAGATGTTATGGAAGGAGGTTAATGGTGTGAAAAAAGAGAACAAATGGGGACATCTGTGTAAGGGGAAAATGGGGAAGTGGTAACAAGTAATAATGAGGTGAGGAGGAGATGAGGTAAGTATCTTAAGGGGTTGTAGGATATGCCTGATGCCAGGGTGGCAGATGTAGGTGTTTGGGTTGGCAATATATGTGAAGTGAGGGAGTCATGACAAGTGGTTGGGTGAAGAGAGAATAGGTGATGAAAGTCTTGTGTATAATGAAATGTGGCTAGGAGGCTGGAGTGGCCAGTACTGTAGGTGTACTTCTTTTAGAAGGGGGTAGCTAAGTTGTTGATTGATTAGTTAGGATTAGTTAGGATTCATTGTATGTGTGAATCATGGTGACATGCCTGGGAATTGGCAAAATGCATGTATCACTGTCATTGATTAAAGGCAATGGGACAAAGGTGGGAGTTTGAATTACTGAGATATAAGTTTGTTGAGTGTACCTGGCAAGTTGTATGGGAGAGTGGTGACAGAGCATCAGACTTGGGAGGAACAATGTTGTTTCAGAAGTGGTACAGGATATGTGGATCAGGTAAGTGCACTGAAGAATGTGTGATAAGAAGAAGGTGTGGTAGTAAGAGGAGTATGTGTAAAGAAGAGGGCAGATGTGTTGGAAATGAAATGTTTGAGAAGAGTATTCAGTGTGAAGAGGGTTAATTGAATAAGAAATGATAAGAAGAAGGTGTGGTAGTAAGAGGAGTATGTGTGAGAGAGGTAAAGGGGTGTACTGAAATGGTTTGGACATACAGAGAGGATGATTGAGGTGATGATTAGGAGCACATACATATCAGAAGTTGAGGGAATAAGGAAAATAAGGAAACCAAGGAGGTGGAAGGATGAAAGGTTCAAGGTATGAATATGTGGGGGAGTGTGAGACCTTCAAGAAAAAGAGCTAATTGGAACAGTATTGTATGTAGGGGACAGCATACTGGCAGTAGGCTGAATGAGGGCCTATGAAGTGGTTGGGGAAATCTTAGAAAGATCTTTAGGGTCTGGTTGTGGATTGAGTGATTGAGGCCATTTCTTTATCTGTTCCTGGTGTTACCTCAGTAATACAGGGAATAGAGAAGATGTGTGAAAAAATTGCAGTTTCCTGTGGGGTGGAGTGGTGCCAGGAATGGATGAAGACAAGCAAGTAGGAGTATGTACGTATGTAAATATGTATATATGTATACGTATCTATATGATATGTAAATGTATGTGCGCATATGGGCGTTTATATATATATATATATATATATATATATATATATATATATATATATATATATCCCTGGGGATAGGGGAGAAAGAATTCTTCCCACGTATTCCCTGCGTGTCGTAGAAGGCGACTAAAAGGGAAGGGAGCGGGGGGCTGGAAATCCTCCCCTCTCGTTTTTCATTTTCCAAAAGAAGGAAGAGAGAAGGGGGCCAAGTGAGGATGTTCCCTCAAAGGCCCAGTCCTCTGTTCTTAACGCTACCTCGCTAATGCGGGAAATAGCGAATGGTATGATGAAATATATATATATATATATATATATATATATATATATATATATATATATATATATATATATATATATATATATATATATATAAGTATATATATATATATATATATATATATATATATATATATATATATATATATATATATATATATATATATATATATATATATATATATATATATATATATCCCCCAGGATTTTGTGTGATCGGGGCCTGAACGTGCAGGAGGGTGAAAGGAGGGCAAGGAATAGAGTGAATTGGAGCGATGTGGTATACCGGGGTTGACGTGCTGTCAGTGAATTGAATCGGGGCATGTGAAGCGTGTGGGGTAAACCATGGAAAGCTGTGTAGGTATGTATATTTGCGTGTGTGGACGTATGTATATACATGTGTATGGGGGGGGGGGGCCATTTCTTTCGTCTGTTTCCTTGCGCTACCTCGCAAACGCGGGAGACAGCGACAAAGTATAATAAAAAAAAAAAATAATATATATATATATATGTATATATATATATATATATATATATATATATATATATATATATATATATATATATATATATATATATATATATATATATATATATATATATATATATATATATATATATATATGGTAGAGGATGTGTGGATCAGGTGTTTGCTTTGAAGAATGTATGTGAGAAATACTTAGAAAAGCAAATGGATTTGTATGTAGCATTTATGGATCTGGAGAAGGCATATGATAGAGTTGATAGAGATGCTCTGTGGAAGGTATTAAGAATATATGGTGTGGGAGGCAAGTTGTTAGAAGCAGTGAAAAGTTTTTATCGAGGATGTAAGGCATGTGTACGTGTAGGAAGAGAGGAAAGTGATTGGTTCTCAGTGAATGTAGGTTTGCGGCAGGGGTGTGTGATGTCTCCATGGTTGTTTAATTTGTTTATGGATGGGGTTGTTAGGGAGGTAAATTCAAGAGTCTTGGAAAGAGGGGCAAGTATGAAGTCTGTTGGGGATGAGTGAGCTTGGGAAGTGAGTCAGTTGTTGTTCGCTGATGATACAGCGCTGGTGGCTGATTCATGTGAGAAACTGCAGAAGCTGGTGACTGAGTTTGGTAAAGTGTGTGGAAGAAGAAAGTTAAGAGTAAATGTGAATAAGAGCAAGGTTATTAGGTACAGTAGGGTTGAGGGTCAAGTCAATTGGGAGGTGAGTTTGAATGGAGAAAAACTGGAGGAAGTGAAGTGTTTTAGATATCTGGGAGTGGATCTGTCAGCGGATGGAACCATGGAAGCGGAAGTGGATCATAGGGTGGGGGAGGGGGCGAAAATTTTGGGAGCCTTGAAAAATGTGTGGAAGTCGAGAACATTATCTCGGAAAGCAAAAATGGGTATGTTTGAAGGAATAGTGGTTCCAACAATGTTGTATGGTTGCGAGGCGTGGGCTATGGATAGAGTAGTGCGCAGGAGGATGGACGTGCTGGAAATGAGATGTTTGAGGAAAATGTGTGGTGTAAGGTGGTTTGATCGAGTAAGTAACGTAAGGGTAAGAGAGATGTGTGGAAATAAAAAGAGCGTGGTTGAGAGAGCAGAAGAGGGTGTCTTGAAATGGTTTGGGCACATGGAGAGAATGAGTGAGGAAAGATTGACCAAGAGGATATATGTGTCGGAGGTGGAGGGAACGAGGAGAAGAGGGAGACCAAATTGGAGGTGGAAAGATGGAGTGAAAAAGATTTTGTGTGATCGGGGCCTGAACATGCAGGAGGGTGAAAGGAGGGCAAGGAATAGAGTGAATTGGAGCGATGTGGTATACAGGGGTTGACGTGCTGTCAGTGGATTGAGTCGGGGCATGTGAAGCGTCTGGGGTAAACCATGGAAAGCTGTGTAGGTATGTATATTTGCGTGTGTGGACGTGTGTATGTACATGTGTATGGGGGGGGGGGTTGGGCCATTTCTTTCGTCTGTTTCCTTGCGCTACCTCGCAAACGCGGGAGACAGCGACAAAGTATTAAAAAAAAAAAAAAAAATATATATATATATATATATATATATATATATATATATATATATATATATATATATATATATATATATACATTCACTTCCTCCAGTTTTTCTCCATTCAAACTCACCTCCCAATTGACTTGACCCTCACCCCTACTGTACCTAATAACCTTGCTCTTATTCCCATTTACTCTTAACTTTCTTCTTCCACACACTTTACCAAACTCAGTCACCAGCTTCTGCAGTTTCTCACATGAATCAGCCACCAGTGCTGTATCATCAGCGAACAACAACTGACTCACTTCCAAGCTCTCTCATCCCCAACAGACTTCATACTTGCCCCTCTTTCCAGGACTCTTGCATTTACCTCCCTAACAACCCCATCCATAAACAAATTAAACAACCATGGAGACATCACACACCCCTGCCGCAAACCTACATTCATATATATATATATATATATATATATATATGTATATATATATATATATATATATATATATATATATATATATATATATATATATATATATATATATATATATATATATATATATATATATATATATATATATATTTATATTATCCCTGGGGATAGGGGAGAAAGAATACATCCCACGTATTCCCTGCGTGTCGTAGAAGGCGACTAAAAGGGAAGGGAGCGGGGGGGCTGGAAATCCTCCCCTCTCGTTCTTTTTTTTTTTTTTTTTTAATTTTCCAAAAGAAAGAACAGAGAAGGGGGCCAGGTGAGGGTATTCCCTCAAAGGCCCAGTCCTCTGTTCTTAACGCTACCTCGCTATCGCGGGAAATGGCGAATAGTATGAAAAAAAAAAAAAAATATATATATATATATATATATATATATATATATATATATATATATATATATATAGTTAAGAGTAAATGTGAGTAAGAGCAAGGTTATTAGGTACAGTAGGGTTGAGGGTCAAGTCAATTGGAAGGTGAGTTTGAATGGAGAAAAACTGGAGGAAGTGAAGTGTTTTAGATATCTGGGAGTGGATCTGGCAGTGGATGGAACCATGGAAGCGGAAGTGGATCATAGGGTGGGGGAGGGGGCGAAAATCCTGGGGGCCTTGAAGAATGTGTGGAAGTCGAGAACATTATCTCGGAAAGCAAAAATGGGTATATTTGAAGGAATAGTGGTTCCAACAATGTTGTATGGTTGCGAGGCGTGGGCTATGGATAGAGTTGTGCGCAGGAGGATGGATGTGCTGGAAATGAGATGTTTGAGGACAATGTGTGGTGTGAGGTGGTTTGATCGAGTGAGTAACGTAAGGGTAAGAGAGATGTGTGGAAATAAAAAGAGCGTGGTTGAGAGAGCAGAAGAGGGTGTTTTGAAGTGGTTTGTGCACATGGAGAGGATGAGTGAGGAAAGATTGACAAGAGGATATATGTGTCGGAGGTGGAGGGAACGAGGAGAAGAGGGAGACCAAATTGGAGGTGGAAAGATGGAGTGAAAAAAATTTTGTGTGATCGGGCCTGAACATGCAGGAGGGTGTAAGGAGGGCAAGGAATAGAGTGAATTGGAGCGATGTGGTATACAGGGGTTGACGTGCTGTCAGTGGAGTGAATCAAGGCATGTGAAGCGTCTGGGGTAAACCATGAAAGCTGTGTAGGTATGTATATTTGCGTGTGTGGACGTGTGTATGTACATGTGTATGGGGGGGGGGGTTGGGCCATTTCTTTCGTCTGTTTCCTTGCGCTACCTCGCAAACGCGGGAGACAGCGACAAAGTAAAAAAAAAAAAAAAAAAAAAAATATATATATATATATATATATATATATATATATATATATATATATATATATATTTATATACATATATATATATATATATATATATATATATATATATATATATATATATATATATATATATATATATATATATATATATTATATATATATATATATATATATATATATATATATATATATTATATATATATATATCTTTTTTTTTTTATTATACTTTGTCGCTGTCTCCGCGTTTGCGAGTAGCGCAGGAAACAGACGAAAGAATGCCCAACCCCCCCCCATACACATTATTAATACGTCCACAACGCAATATACATACTAACGCTTCATGGTTTACCCAGACGCTTCACATGCCCGATCAATCATGACAGCACGTCAACCCG
>NC_092236.1:41887729-41970161 GCF_036320965.1 Panulirus ornatus
GAAAATGTGTGGTGTAAGGTGGTTTGATCGAGTAAGTAACGTAAGGGTAAGAGAGATGTGTGGAAATAAAAAGAGCGTGGTTGAGAGAGCAGAAGAGGGTGTCTTGAAATGGTTTGGGCACATGGAGAGAATGAATGAGGAAAGATTGACCAAGAGGATATATGTGTCGGAGGTGGAGGGAACGAGGAGAAGAGGGAGACCAAATTGGAGGTGGAAAGATGGAGTGAAAAAGATTTTGTGTGATCGGGGCCTGAACATGCAGGAGGGTGAAAGGAGGGCAAGGAATAGAGTGAATTGGAGCGATGTGGTATACAGGGGTTGACGTGCTGTCAGTGGATTGAGTCGGGGCATGTGAAGCGTCTGGGGTAAACCATGGAAAGCTGTGTAGGTATGTATATTTGCGTGTGTGGACGTGTGTATGTACATGTGTATGGGGGGGGGGGGTGGGGCCATTTCTTTCGTCTGTTTCCTTGCGCTACCTCGCAAACGCGGGAGACAGCGACAAAGTATTAAAAAAAAAAAAAAAATATATATATATATATATATATATATATATATATATATATATATATATATATATATATATATATATACATTCACTTCCTCCAGTTTTTCTCCATTCAAACTCACCTCCCAATTGACTTGACCCTCACCCCTACTGTACCTAATAACCTTGCTCTTATTCCCATTTACTCTTAACTTTCTTCTTCCACACACTTTACCAAACTCAGTCACCAGCTTCTGCAGTTTCTCACATGAATCAGCCACCAGTGCTGTATCATCAGCGAACAACAACTGACTCACTTCCCAAGCTCTCTCATCCCCAACAGACTTCATACTTGCCCCTCTTTCCAGGACTCTTGCATTTACCTCCCTAACAACCCCATCCATAAACAAATTAAACAACCATGGAGACATCACACACCCCTGCCGCAAACCTACATTCATATATATATATATATATATATATATATATGTATATATATATATATATATATATATATATATATATATATATATATATATATATATATATATATATATATATATATATATATATATATATATATATATATATATTTATATTATCCCTGGGGATAGGGGAGAAAGAATACATCCCACGTATTCCCTGCGTGTCGTAGAAGGCGACTAAAAGGGAAGGGAGCGGGGGGGCTGGAAATCCTCCCCTCTCGTTCTTTTTTTTTTTTTTTTTTAATTTTCCAAAAGAAAGAACAGAGAAGGGGGCCAGGTGAGGGTATTCCCTCAAAGGCCCAGTCCTCTGTTCTTAACGCTACCTCGCTATCGCGGGAAATGGCGAATAGTATGAAAAAAAAAAAAAAAATATATATATATATATATATATATATATATATATATATATATATATATATATAGTTAAGAGTAAATGTGAGTAAGAGCAAGGTTATTAGGTACAGTAGGGTTGAGGGTCAAGTCAATTGGAAGGTGAGTTTGAATGGAGAAAAACTGGAGGAAGTGAAGTGTTTTAGATATCTGGGAGTGGATCTGGCAGTGGATGGAACCATGGAAGCGGAAGTGGATCATAGGGTGGGGGAGGGGGCGAAAATCCTGGGGGCCTTGAAGAATGTGTGGAAGTCGAGAACATTATCTCGGAAAGCAAAAATGGGTATATTTGAAGGAATAGTGGTTCCAACAATGTTGTATGGTTGCGAGGCGTGGGCTATGGATAGAGTTGTGCGCAGGAGGATGGATGTGCTGGAAATGAGATGTTTGAGGACAATGTGTGGTGTGAGGTGGTTTGATCGAGTGAGTAACGTAAGGGTAAGAGAGATGTGTGGAAATAAAAAGAGCGTGGTTGAGAGAGCAGAAGAGGGTGTTTTGAAGTGGTTTGTGCACATGGAGAGGATGAGTGAGGAAAGATTGACCAAGAGGATATGTGTCGGAGGTGGAGGGAACAAGGAGAAGAGGGAGACCAAATTGGAGGTGGAAAGATGGAGTGAAAAAGATTTTGTGTGATCGGGGCCTGAACATGTAGGAGGGTGAAAGGAGGGCAAGGAATAGAGTGAATTGGAGCGATGTGGTATACCGGGGTTGACGTGCTGTCAGTGGATTGAAGCAGGGCATGTGAAGCGTCTGGGGTAAACCATGGAAAGCTGTGTAGGTATATATATTTGCGTGTGTGGACGTATGTATATACATGTGTATGGGGGGGGTTGGGCCATTTCTTTCGTCTGTTTCCTTGCGCTACCTCGCAAACGCGGGAGGCAGCGACAAAGAAAAAAAAAAAGAATATATATATATATATATATATATATATATATATATATATATATATATATATATATATATACAAGTGAGCTTGGAAAGGAGACTTGCGTGAGGAAGTACCAGGAGAGATTGAGTGTAGGATAGAAAAAGGTGAGGGTATAGGACGTAACGGTTAGTGTGGGAGGAATGGGATGATCTTGTGGAAGCAGTGATGGCTCGAGCAAGAGATGCCTGTGGCATGAGAACGGTGGGATGCTGGCATGAAGAAGTAAAATATTTAGTGAAAGAAAAGAAAGGGGCATTTAGACGATTTTTGCAGGGAATTAGTGCAAATGACTGGGAGATGTATAAAAGAAATTGGCAGGAGGTCAAGGGATTTGTGCAAGATGCGAAAAAGAGGGCAAATGAGAGTTGGGGTGAGAGAGTATCGTAAAATTTTAGGGAGAATTAAAAGATGTTTAGGAAGTAGGTAAATAAAGCGCGGAGGAGAAGAGAACAAAATGGGAAAATCGGTGAAGGGGGTTAATTAGGGGGTAATAAAAAGGAGTGAAGTGAAGAGATGGAATGAATATTTTGAAGGTTTGTTGAATGTGTTTGATGATAGAGTGACGGATATAGGGTGTTTTGGTCGAGGTGGTGAGTGATGTGTGAGGGTCAGGAAGAATGGTTAGATAAACAGAGAAGAGGTACTGAAGGCTTTGCGGAAGATGAAAGCCGGCATGGCGACGGGTTTGGATGGTATTGGTGTGGAATTTATTAGAAAATTGGGTGACTGGGTATTTGACTGGTTGGTGAGGATATTTGATGTATGCATTGTTCATGGTGAGGTGCCTGAGGATTAGTGAAATGCATGCATAGTGCCAGTGAACAAAGGCAAAGGGGATAAAAGTGAGTGTTCAAATTACAGAGGTATACGTTTGTTGAGTATTCTTAGGAAATTTTATGGGAGTGTATTGATTGAGAGGGTGAAGGCATATATAGAACATCAGATTGGGGAGAAGTGTGGTTTCAGAAGTGGTAGAGGATGTGTGGATAAGGTGTTTGCTCTGAAGAATGCATGTGAGAAATACTTAGAAAAACAAATGGATTTGTATGTAGCATTTATGGATCTGGAGAAGGCATATGGCAGAGTTGATAAAGATGCTCTGTGAAAGGTATTAAGACTATATGGTGTGGGAGGTAAGTTGCTAGAACCAGTGAAAACTTTTTATCGAGGATGTAAGGCATGTGTACGAGTAGGAAGAGAGGAAAGTGATAGATTCCTAGTGAAATGCAGTTTACGGCAGGGGTGCGTGATGTGTCCAAGTTTGTTTGATTTGTTTATGGATGGGGTTGTTAAGGACGTAAATACCAGCGTTTTGGAGACATGGGCAAGTATGCAGTCTGTTGTCGGTGAGAGTGCTTGGGAAGTAAGTCAGTTGTTGTTCGCTGATGATACAGCGCTGGTGGCTGATTCGGTTGAGAAACTGCTGAAGTTGGTGACTGAATTTGGTAAAGTGTGTGACAAAAGAAAGTTGAGTAAATCTGAATATGAACAAGGTTATTAGGTTTAGCAGGGTTGAGGGACAAAGTCAGTTGTGATGTATATTTGAATGGAAAAAAAACTGAATTAACTGAAGTGAAAATTTTAGACATCTGGTAGTGGATTCAGCAGCGGATGGAGCCATGGAAGCGGAAGTGAGCCACAGGGTTGGGGAGTGGGCGAAGGTTCTGGGAGTGTTGAAGGCTGTGTGGAAGGCGACAACTTTATCTTGGAGAGCAAAAATGGGTATGTTTGGAGGAATCATGTTATATGGTTGCGAGGCTTGGGCTATAGATAGGGTTGTACGGAGTAGAGCGGATGTGTTAGAAAAAAATATTTGACGACAATATGTGGTGTGAAGTGGTTTGGCCGAGTAAGTAGTGAAAGGGTAAGAGAGATGTGTAGTAATATAAAAAGTGTGGTTGGGAGAGCAGAAAAGGGTGTATTGAAATGGTTTGGTCACATGGAAGGAATGAGTGACGAAAGATTGACAAAGAGGATATGTGTGTTAGAGGTGGAGGGAACGAGGAGAAGTGGGAGATCAAATTGGAAGTGGAAAGATGGAGTGAAAACGATTTTGAGCGATCGGGGCCTGAAACACTGGAGGGCGAAAGGCGTGGAAGGATTGGACTAACTTGGAACGATGTGGTTTACTGGGGTCGACGTGCTGTCAATGGATTGGACCATGGCATGTGAAGAGTGTGGGGAAAACCATAGAAAGTTTTGTCGGGCCTGGATATGGAAAGGGAGCTGTGGTTTCGGTGCATTACACATGACAGCTAGAGACTTAGTGTGAACAAATGTGGCCTTTGTTGTCTTTTCTTAGTGTTACTTTCTCGCGCGCGCGGGAGGAAGGGGGTGTTATTTCGTGTGGCTGGGTGGCGACGGAAAATGGAGAAAGGCAGCAAGTACGAATATGTACATGTGTATATATGTTCATGTCTGTACATGTATATACATGTATACCTCGAAATGTATAGGTATATATATGTGCGTGGGTGGAGGTGTATGTATATACTTGAGTATATGGGTGGGTTGGGCCATTCTTTCGTCCGTTTCCTTGCGCTATGTCGCTAACGCGGGAGACAGCGACAAAGTATAGTGTAGAGGTTTCCAGAATAGTGAAGAAAATGTTGGGGTGAAGAGAGTAGTGAGAGTAAGTGAGCTTGGGAAGGAGACTTGTGTAAGTACCAGGAGAGACTGAGTGCAGAATGGAAAAAGGTGAGAGCAAAGGACGTAAGGGGAGCGGGGGTGGAATGGGATGTATTTAAGGAAGCAGTGATGGCTTGCGCAAAAGATGCTTGTGGCATGAGAAGCGTTTGTGGTGGGCAGGTTAGAAAGGGTAGTGAGTTGTGGGATGAAGGAGTAAGATTATTAGTGAAAGAAAAAAAGAGGCATTTGGACAATTTTTGCAGAGAAAAAGTGCAAATGACCATGGGATGCATAAAAGAAAGAGGCAGGAGGTCAAGAGAAAGGTGCAAGAGGTGAAAAAGAGGGCAAATGAGAGTTGAGGTGAGAGAGTATGATTAGAATTTGGGGAGAATAAGATGTTGTGGAAGGAGGTAAATAAAGTCCGTAAGACAAGAGAACAAATGGGAACATCGGTGAAGGGGGCCAATGGGGAGGTAATAACAAGTAGTGGTGATGTGAGAGGGAAATGGAGTGAGTGTTTTTTATGTTTGTTGAATGTGTTAGATGATAGAATGGCAGATATAGAGTGTTTCGGTCGAGGTGGTGTGCGATATGAGAGGGTCAGGGAGAATGCTTTGGTAAACAGAGAAGAGGTAGTGAAAGCTTTGCGGAAGATGAAAGCCGGAACTGGGAACTTACCGTGTTTCATTTTCCCGTGGACTCATAGGAATATACTTACTTTATCACGCTCTCAATTGAGAGCAGAGTGGCAAAAGGTGAGAGCAAAGGATGTAAGGGGAGTGGAGGACGAATGGGATGTATTTAGGGAAGCAGTGATGGCTTGCGCACAAGATGCCTGTGGCATGAGAAAGGTGGGAGGTGGGCAGATTAGAAAGGGCAATGAGTGGTGGGTTGAAGAAGTAAGAATGTTAGTGAAAGAGAAGAGAGAGGCGTTTGGATTTTTTTGTGAGGAAGTAGTGCAAATGACTGGAAAATGTATAAACAAAAGCGGCAGGAGGTCAAGAGAAAGATGCAAGAGGTGAAAAAGAGGGCAAATGAGAGGTGGGGTGAGTGAGTATCATTAACTTTTAGGGAGATTAAAAAGATGTTTTGGAAGGAGGTAAAAAAGTGTGTAAGACAAGAGAACATCGATGAGGGAGGCTAATGGTGAGGTACTAATAAATATTAGTGAAGTGAGAAGGTAGGCTAATGGTGAGGTAATAACAAATATTAGTGAAGTGAGAAGGAGATGGAGTGAATATCTTGACGGTTTGCTGAATGTGTTTGATGACAGAATGGCATGGGTGACAGGGTGTTTTGGTCGAGGTGATATGCGAAGTGAGAGGGTTAGGGAGAATGGTTTGGTAAACAGAAAAGAGGTGGTGAAAGCTTTGCGGAAGATAAAAGCCGGCAAAGCAGCGGGTTTGGATGGTATTGCAGTAGAATTCACCAAAAAAGGGGTTGACCATGTTGTTGATTGGTTGGTAAGGATATTCAGTGTATGTATGGTTCATGGTGAAGCGCCTGAGGATTGTCGGAACGCATACATAGAGCCATTGTGCAAAGGCAAAGGGGATAAAGGTGAGTGTTCATATTACAGACGTATAAGTTTGTTGAGTATTCATGGGAAATCATAAGGGAGCATATTGAGTAAGAGGGTAAAAGCGTGTACAGAGAATCAGATTGGGGAAGAGCAGTGTAGTTTCAGAAAAGGTAGAGGATGTGTGAATTATGTGTTTCCTTTGAAGAATGTATGTGAGAAATAATTAGAAAAATAGATGGATTTGTACGTAGCATTTATGTATCTGGAGAAGGCATATGATAGGGATGATAGATATGCTTTATGGAAGCTATTACGAGTATATGGTGTGGGAAGCAAGTTGCTAGAAGCAGTGAAAAGTTTTTACCAAGGATGTAAGGCAAGTTTACGAGTAAGAAGAGAGGAAAGTGATTGGTTCCCAGTGAATGTCGGTTTGCGGCAGGGGTGCGTGATGTCTCCAGGGTTGTTTAATTGTTTATGGATGGGGTGGTTAGGGAGGTGAATGCGTGAATGCAAGAATTTTGGAGAGAAGGGCAAGTATGCAGTCTGTTGTGAATGAGAGTGCTTGGAAAGTGAGTCAGTTGTTGTTCGCTGATGATACACCGCTGGTGGGTGATTCGGGTGAGAAACTGCAGAGGTTGATGACTGAGTTTGGTAAAGTGTGTGAAAGAAGAAAGTTGAGAGTAGATGTGAATAAGAGCAAGTTTATTAGGTTCAGTAGGGTAGAGGGACAAGTTAATTGGGAGGTAAGTTTGAATGGGGAAAAATTGGAGGAAGTAAATTGTTTTAGATATCTGTGAGTGGGTTTAGCAGCGAATGGAGCCAAGGGAGCGAAGGTTCTGGGAACGTTGTAGAATGTGTGAAAGGCTAGAACGTTCATCGGGGAGCAAAAACGGGTATGTTCGAAGGAATAGGGGTTCCAACAATGTTATATGGTTGTTAGGCATGGGCTATAGAGAGGGTTGTGAGGAGTGGGGTAGATGTGTTGGAAATGAAATGTTTGAAGACAATATGTGGTGTGAGGTGGTTCGATCGAGAAAGTAATGAAAAGGTAAGAGAGATGTGTGGGAATAAGATGAGTGAGGTTGAGAAAGCAGGGGATGTGTTGAAATGGTTTGGTCACATGTAGAGAATGAGTGAGGAAAGATTGACAAAGAGGATATTTGTGTCAGAGGTGGAGGACACGAGGAGAAGCGGGAGACCAAAATTCGTTGCGGAAGATGGAGTGAATAAGATTTTTAGCGATTGGGGCTGAACATGCAGGATGTTGAAAAGAGTGCAAGGAATAGAGTGATTTCAAACGATGCGGTATATTGGGGTAGACATGTTGTCAATGGACTGCACCAGGGCATGTGAAGCGTCTGGGCAAGCCATGGAAAATTTTGTGGGGCCTGGATTTGGAATGGGAGCTGTGCTTTCCGTGCATTACACCATCATCTGCTCTCTCAACCACACTCTTTTTATTACCACACATCTCTCGTACCCTTTCATTGCCTACTTGATCAAACCACCTCACACCACATATTGTTCTCAAACATCTCATTTCCAACACATCCACCCTCCTCCGCACAACCCTATCTATATCCCATGCCTCATAACCATATAACATTGTTGGAAAAACAATTCCTTCAAACATACCCATTTTTGCTTTCCGAGATAACGTTCTCGCCTTCCACACATTCTTCAACGCTCCCAATACCTTCGTCCCCTCCCCCACCCTGTGACTCACCTCCGCTTCCATGGTTCCATCTGCTGCTAAATCCATTCTCAGATATCTAAAACACTTCACTTCCTCCAGTTTTTCTCCATTCAAACTTACCTACCAACTGACTTGTCCCGCAATCCTACTGTACCTAATAAGCTTGCTTTTATACACATTTACTCTCAGCTTCTTTCTTTCACACACTTTACCAAACTCAGTCACCAGCTTCTGCAGTTTCTGACCCGAATCAGCCACCAGCGCTGTATCATCAGCGAACAACAACTGACTCACTTCCCAAGACCTCTCTTCCATAACAGACTGCATACTTGCCCCTCTCTCCAAAACTCTTGCATTCATCTCTCTAACACCCCATCCATTAACAAATTATACAACCATACTAACCTCCAACAGTTAGGTCGAACCCGAGTCCTTTGCGTAGGAGGCGGGAGCAGTAGGGCTAGGCTATGACTCCGTCTTATCGTCGCCATGCGGGGAGGGTGGACTCATCATCCCTTTCCACATTTTTGTTACTAGATGCATAAAATTTACTCCTAGCCTTGTTCACAAACCATTTAGGATAACATAACTGCCTAAAGGTACATCTTATATGACTACATTCTTCTACCAGACTTATGGGATCACATATCCTTAATGCTCTTAAAAACATAGACATAACTACAGACATTTTTGCAGAAGGATCATGAAATGAAAAATAAGGAATCTATTTCTCACCGTTGTTCGGTTTCCTGTAGATCCTGAAGGATAAGTGATCAGATTCCCTAATTATTAACATTTAAAATGGCAACCTTTGTTTTCCCATTCGATCTTGAATTTGATGGCGTGGTAAATGTTTTTTACTTCATTAAAGAAAACATCACAATCTTGGGAAGATGGCCATGAAAACCAAACTTCATTAACGTATCTAACTAAGAGGAGGTAGTTCTGTCCCTTGAATATTCCCCATTATCATACACCTTAAATCTATCGTTGCTGTCTGCACTAACCATATCATCGAATAGTCATTCTGTTCCATTCATGCACAATTCTTATACTATAAGAGTGCTTCCTCAAATTATTTTTAAGAATTTTCTAACCTAATTTCATGTTATGTCCTCTGGTTCTCCTATCCCTACAACTTTCAAAGAACAGTTTCCTGTCTACATCAGCATTATGATTTTAGAACTTAAAGAGTTTGATAAGATCACCTCTCACTCTTCTCTCTTCCACTGTGAAAAATCTGAAGATTCTATTTTTTCCTTTTAACATAGTTTTCTTAATTCTGGTATCATCTTTGATGATATTCTCTAAACCTTCTCTACCGCCTCTTCGTGTCTCTTTAGGTGCGGTAACAATACTTGGAAAAATGACTTAGTTTTGGACTGAGGTAGTATATGAACAGCTTACCATATATTTCGTTATCCTTACTTGAAAATTACTCTAATATCTGCCGACAGACATTTGCTCCCCCTTAGTAACATTCTGATACGGGAATCTGGCAACACATTAGGGACGATGTCAACCCCCTGATACTTCTCGCACAAAGAATCCTGAACTTCATTTCCTGTTGGATGAAAATGATATTGAGGCCTTTCACTGAGTCCAATCTTCCTTACTTTAGATTCCTCGTGTTGAGTTTCATCAAGCGCGTACCAGACCAACTTTGGAGGCTATCTAGGTTCCCTTGTATGTATATGTAATCCAGCTCACTTTGCATTTCCCTCATAGCCTTTGCATTATCTGCAAACATATTCAGTTAGGAATCCTTTCCTCTAGAAAACCGTTCATATTCATAAGAATAAGTATCAGTCCCAAAACAGAACCCTGGGGCATTCTAATGTTGATCTCCATCCATTCTGAGAAGTGTCATTTGTTCCCCTAACCAAGATAATCTTCAATCCATTGAAGGAGTGTCTCCCTTATTCCCGAATAGTGATTCAGTATTTCATTAGCCTTCCATTCTACACAGTGTCAGGTGCTCTCTGGTGGTCAAAATACACACGATCCAACCAGCCATATCTTTTGTCTAAAACAGAGCTTCTTTCTCAAAGAAATCAATGTTCCATGCACGTAATGTCCATTCCATAAAACCGTGTTGCATCTCACTGCAGTAATTTCTCCTCTTCAGAAAGTCATATATATGTTTTTTGATGAACTTTTTCAGTACCCTACACACCCTTGAGAGAGATTACGCTGTAGTTCTTCCCCTACTCCCGTTTTCCTTTCATAAAGATTGGTATTACGTGTGCCCTTTTCCACTCCCTTGGCACTTTGCCTCTGTGTGTGTGTGTGTGTGTGTGTGTGTGTGTGTGTCAAGGGGAGTGCTTGTGCTCGGGCGTGTATCTTCATATGATCCCAAGCCTTAGTGTTAGTTATATTTACCTTTTTCATAACATTTCGTGACCACTAATAGAAATTAACAGTAATTTGCGATATAATTAACAGACATTAATTGTGTACACTTTATTGTCTATAATTCAGTTCTGCTTAATCTCTCCATATGTTTTACGAAGTAGTTGCAATGATTACTTAATCAAGCAATGTCAGACCTTCAGTGATTTTCCTTCTTACTGTGAAATTGCCAAATTCTTATTTGTTTTCATTTTCATATAATTCTTATTACTATTTATCTATCCTTCATTATTCGTCCTTTGCCTGCGAACTGATGATCTGATGGCACCTGTAACCCCTCACAGATGACCGTTGCTGAACTCCTGGTGAGTGAAGACACTGTCAGGGGGACAATATCTCTCGTAGTGTATTTACAGCATTGCATCACTTGCAAGTTCACGACACTACATCACTGGTAGTGTTCAGAGAACTGTATTACTGGCAACGTTCATGGCTCTATATCACAAGCAAAGTTCATGCCATTATATCACCGGCGTTGTTCGCGTCACTATATCATTGATAAAATTCATTGCAGTGAATCTCTGAGGCAGGAGCTCAGCTTATGAAAGCGTTCGCTTGACTTGGCATTCACCATCAACACCTTACCTTTGCAGACGGTTCATTTGCCTAGTGCTTACGATCATCACTTGAAACTTCAATCATCAACAGACCAAACCTATACCGTATTATTTTCTTTATCGACTTAATCATAATCTTAGTCTTATCAGTGTTTTCGTTTTGCTTTAGTGTCTTTTCTTCCTCTGATTTTCTTTTCTTTATACCTGTATCGTAAATGTATTATTGTAATTCCATCTATAAATTGATGCTCCTCCTCTTTCCTTCTCTTATATTCTGATCATCTTCCTGCCCCTTTCATTCACTGCTCGTGTTATTTAGTTAGCCCCGTTTCCCCTCATCCCAGTAGTAATATCATTAACGTTATCTTGCATGTTCTTTATTGCTCAATATATTCGTGCAACTCTATCCCTCTTTCTCTGATTGTTCTTGTTATATACGTCTTTCTCTCTCTCCCCTCCTTTATCAGCCATTCATATTGTAAATGCATCTCCTGAGACCTATCTTTATCCTTATCTTTAAATATGTATTTATGACTAATCTGGTCTTTTGATTATGTCTTTGTTCACGTTCTCTGTTACTATACAGATTCAACTGGCGTTTTATTGGCGATTGTCTTTTCCTTAATCATATTTTTTACCTTATCTTACTCATTTATTCCTTTCATGATTATCTTTTTACTACATTCGTCAAATCATCATGCTGTCAGTTATACCATATTTCGTCACATCGCTTCAACTCCTCCTTCACACCAATCCGTTCTGTCCTATCGTCCAAAGTCTCACTGCTCTCAAAGATCAAAAGAGCAAAAAAGCCGTTTCTTGTTAGAATCTTCATCAACACTGTCATCAAGGACATTATCATCATCATCATCAGTTGTACCAGCAACAGCGGCATCGTCAACACCAGGATCACCATCTCAGTCAACACAGGTTGTGGCGAGATCATGATTCACGCCTACCTCGATTACAGCTCTCAAACATCACAGGATAATGATTACAAAACTCCTTCAACTGTATGTGTTGAGGCGTCTCTCTGTATCACAAATGCATCTAGTCAATACAGAGAAAGTATATATATATATATATATATATATATATATATATATATATATATATATATATATATATATATATATATATATATATATATATATATATATATATATATATATATATATATATATACATATATATATATATATATTCTTTCTTTCTTCTTTCATACTATTCGCCATTTCCCGTGATAGCGAGGTAGCGTTAAGAACGGAGGACTGGGCCTTTGAGGGAATATCCTCACCTGGCCCCCTTCTCTGTTCCTTCTTTTGGAAAAAAAAAAAGAATATATATATATATATATATATATATATATATATATATATATATATATATATATATATATATATATATATATATATATTTTCTTTTTCTTTCATACTATTCGCCATTTCCCGCGTTAGCAAGATAGCGTTAAGAACAGAGGACTGGACCTTTGAGGGAATATCCTCACCTGGCTCCCTTCTCTGTTCCCTCTTTTGGGAAATTAGAAAAAAAAACCCAGAGGGGAGGATTTCCAGCACCCCGCTCCCTTCCCTTTTAGTCGCCTTCTACGACACGCAGGGAATACGTGGGAAGTACTCTTTCTCCCCCATCCCCAGGGATGATATATATATATATATATATATATATATATATATATATATATATATATATATATATATATATATATATATGGAGGTGAAATAGCACTTCAGTAGGAGTTCATACAATTTCATTTATCACGTAATTTTTCTATACATGTTGCACGACATGTTTTGTGGAGACAATCCACCTCATCGTGTGCCAGTACTTAACAAATTTATCTGTATCCCAAGATCATACTTAATTCCCACCGACCAATACCATCTATCAATGCCAAGCACTATCTGCTTTGTCTGGTCGTAACTGTTGTAAGGGAGAGTGATTAGGTGGGTCAGTTGGCGGGGGTTGACCTGGGTAGCTGGGTGTCTCTCGAACAACTTTTTTGTTTTTGTTTTCGAGTTTTGTCAATTCTCTCATAATGATTTGGTGAAGGCTAAGATGGACTTTAGAACTTCCTATGGATAAGTTGAATTTACTTCTTAGTATCAGAAATTAAGACAGATTCAATGACGTTACGTGTGGCATAATCACCAGAGCGGTATGAAATAACGGGATTTCCAATATCTGTGAGGTGATCATTTTCATGACAGTGTTTAACGATCGCATTTTTGTGGTCATCCCTACGTACTGAATGTCGCTGCCAGCAACACTTCTCAGTTACAGTTATACCAGTCTGGCCTACATGAATATATTTACATGCCTTGCATTTGGCGGTGTAAACACTCCCAGTTGCTGCATGAATTAAAATACATCCACCCCACTATCGAATTCAAAATGGAATGTTAAAAAGAAGGCAAACTGCCCTTTCTAGATGTGTTGATAGATAGAAAATCTGATCATTTGCCCTTTAATTTAAAATCTACAAGAAGCCTACCAGCTCTGAGAGTTATATTCATTATTTCTCAGTATATGATCCTTCTGTAAAAATGTCTGAAGTAATGTCTATGTTTTTAAGAGCACTACGGATGTGTGATCCCATAGGCCTGGTAGATGAATGTAGTCATATAAGACGTATCTTTAGGCAGTTTAGGCATTTATATCATCCCAATTGGTTTGTGAACAAAGCTTACTGAAAAACTAGGAAGACATTTTATGCTTCTTGTAACAAAGATGTAACAAATAAGGGTAAGTCTAAAAGTTGTTCTACCAACTTAGCTAATCTAAGACATGTTCGAAAAAACAGTGCTTGTGAGCTTGCTTTTCAGTACAATATCACCATCAGTAAGACCTTAATAAGTAGTAGGCCAAATCACGCAAAAATTGGTTGTATTCACTCCGTCAAATGCAAGGCATGTGACTATATTCATGTAGTCCAGACTGGTGAAAATGTAATGGAGAGGTGTTATTGGCACAGACATTCAGTACTCAAGGATATATATATATATGTATATATATATATATATATATTTTTTTTTTTTTTTTTTTTTTTTTTTTTTTTATACTTTGTCGCTGTCTCCCGCGTTTGCGAGGTAGCGCAAGGAAACAGACGAAAGAAATGGCCCAACCCCCCCCCCCATACACATGTACATACACACGTCCACACACGCAAATATACATACCTACACAGCTTTCCATGGTTTACCCCAGACGCTTCACATGCCTTGATTCAATCCACTGACAGCACGTCAAACCCTGTATACCACATCGCTCCAATTCACTCTATTCCTTGCCCTCCTTTCACCCTCCTGCATGTTCAGGCCCCGATCACACAAAATCTTTTTCACTCCATCTTTCCACCTCCAATTTGGTCTCCCTCTTCTCCTCGTTCCCTCCACCTCCGACACATATATCCTCTTGGTCAATCTTTCCTCACTCATTCTCTCCATGTGACCAAACCATTTCAAAACACCCTCTTCTGCTCTCTCAACCACGCTCTTTTTATTTCCACACATCTCTCTTACCCTTACGTTACTTACTCGATCAAACCACCTCACACCACACATTGTCCTCAAACATATATATATATATATATATATATATATATATATATATATATATATATATATATATATATATATATATATATATATATATATATATATATATATATATATATATAGATAGATAGATAGATAGATAGATAGATAGATATATGATGATTTAACTTTTCCGTGATTTAGCATGAAGGTGAAATCGCACTTCAATAGGAGTTCATACAAGGCTCGGTCGTACGTCGACATGATGTATACCCTGACGAAAGCAGGAATGCCTTTCCGCGACATGGCCCGCTTGATAATGCTATGATTAACACTATCGAATGTTTTGGTCATGTCGAGGAATGCCAGGTGCACACTGTGGGCGAGGCTCGAGATGCGGCTGCTCAAGATCTTATGAAGCAGTCGGACTACGGCACAAGAGATCGTGATAGGCCTGAAGTCCTTGGCTTCTGTTGGGTTCTGTGCCTTATGAATCAGCACCGTACGATTTGCCTTGAATGGTTCTGGCAACGTTGGCGTGGCAAGCCACAGGTTATACATCTTACAGAGAATTCTTGGACTTCAACAAACGAGTCGGCATTCCGTCGGGAATTGGGGCAGATATCTTCTTGGCTTTGAGGTGGTGTGCTGCATCACCTACGGTAATAACCTCTGCTAGTTGTCCATTTGTTCTCTAACTTTTCTCACACTATAAGCCTCCTTCCAAAACATCGTACGTTGTTTTATATCTACCGAAGATTACTAATACTTGATCAACACGAATCTCAACTTTCGTCTTTTCAGTTCCTGCACCTTCCACTTGACCTCTTTTCGTTTTATCTTGTACATTCCCTAATCACATTCACTCCTTTCCTACAAGTAATGCACACCGAACGCATATCACACACTTTTTTCACGCACGTCAGTACTGTTTCCCTAGATTCCTCCTATTCCTCATCCACTCCCCTAGTCTCATTTACTCTCACCTCTTTCAGTTCTACACCCAAACTCTCCTGGTAACTCTTAAGATATGCTTCTTTTCTAAGTTTACACACTTTTGCCACCTTTCCACCAACATCATTTCCTCTTTCATTAAAGTTCGTAAGGCTTTTACCCTCGCGACCACCAAGTTATGATCAGACATCCCATAACCTGCCTATGTCAGCAAATTCACATCCAGCAGTCTCTCTATCCCACACCTGTCATTCAGTACATAATCCAAATACCATTAACCCAACTCACCAACATGGGGTCCAGAATCTTGTGTGCGTGTGTGTGTGTGTGTGTGTGTGTGTGTCTAATTACTTGCTTATTTTGCACGGGAAGGGAGTTATACACTCTTAGAGCCGATCTCTTCAACTTTCTACATAATACAATTTCTTAAATTTCTGCATGCTGTCTTCAGTCATTCATTTTTCATTCATCCATCGCTCTTTTACTATAAAAGGACTCCCTCATCTCTTTTGAGAAGTTTCCAGAGTAATTCCATGTTATGGCTTCTATATGTTCTAGCCCTACATCTCTCAAAGAACTGTTGACTGTCTACGTTAACGATCTGTTTTAAAGACTTGATGGTTGTTATCAGGTCACCCTTCTCTCTGCTCTCTTCCAAAATGGGTAAATCTAAAACCTCAACCCTTTCCCTGTAACTCTCCCCTTATAATTCTGGTACGATTTTTATTGTTCCCCTCTAAGACCAGCTCTGTGTTAATCTAGTTTCGGTGCCAAACTTGAACAGCACATGTATCTTATGAACACCTTGATGAATATTTCCTTATCCATGAACGTGAGTACCATTCTCTTATTTGTAAGCAGGTAGTTGGTCTCCTTACAGTAGTACTCTGGCAACAGATTAAGGACAATATCGACTCCCATATCTTCCACATACACACATCCCGGTAGTTTTTGCCCTCGATAGATGATGTTTATATCGATGCCTTCTATCACTTTGCCTTTTTCTCTCTACTTCACATTTACTCGGGTTGAACCTCTTCAACTTTATCAAACCTTATCTATTGTTTGTCAAGGTCCCCTTGTAAAGCTAAGCAATTTTCTACATTATTTACTTTCTTCATGACGTTTGTATAAGTTGGAAACATATTTAGGTAGGAATCCATGCCTTTTGGCAAGTCATTTCCATAAATCAAAAACAGTAATGACCCCAGAATCGATCCTTCGCTGCTGACCTCAATCCAATTGAGAAGGCTCTTCTGACATGCGTCCTTTGTTCCCTGCCACTTAGATGATCTTCTATCCATCAAATGAAGTTCCCTCTTTTATATCTATCTGGTGAGTAAGATTCTTAATCAGTCTCCCACATGTTGCTTTGTCAAATTTTTTCTAATAGTCCAAATACAAACAAATCGCCCAGCATTTCCTTTTGTCTATGAAAAGCTCTCTCTCTCGCAGATATTTTCAAAGATTCTTGCATAAGACCCCCTTTCACTAAAATCGAGTAGTCTCTTACTTAGATAATTTCTCTTAGTTGTTAGTCATCCATTTGCTTTCTGATCATTTTTTCCAGAACCTTGCAGACGACATTCGTGACTGAGACCTATTTGTATATTACTGCCTCCTCCAAGTCTTCTTTCTTATAGAATGGTATGACATTTGACCTTTTCCTCTCCCTTGGCACTTTGCCTTATTCCAGTAACAACATGAAAATATTTCAGAAAGTTTGTTTAGTGTATCTGCATTCATATTCAGTGCATTTGGCGAAATTTCATCAATACCATGAGTCTTGTATTTGTTAAGAGTTTTTAGTATCATTTTATGTCTTTCCTATATATCTTAATCATCTTTAAAGCTTCTTCTCCACTCCATCTCACTGGTGATGGGGATATAGAATCTCCCACCGTGGAAACACTTTTGTTATTTATTTCCTCACATATCCTCACATTATCATCATCAATATCTCCCTCTTAGTCCTGTAGCATGATTACCTGCTCTTAGAGAACATATTTCTGAATAATTTGTGTTGACGGAGTTCTATACTAGTGTCCCCTCCCCCAACCCACCACCACCACCAACACACACACACACACACACACACACACACACACACACACGCACGCACACACACACACACATGCACATGTGGTGAGTGTGTGCTTGTGTGTTTGTGTGCCTGTTTACGATTTTCACGTCTGCGTAAGTTCGGGCTCATACAAATACCATTTGGCTGTTTCCTTGTAAATCATAATGAAGT
Organism: Panulirus ornatus; assembly: GCF_036320965.1. Lineage (NCBI taxonomy): Eukaryota > Metazoa > Arthropoda > Malacostraca > Decapoda > Palinuridae > Panulirus > Panulirus ornatus. Next base: position 41,905,600 of record NC_092236.1, read on the forward strand.
AACAAGTAAGATTTTGACATAATGTTTTCATGCCATATTCCTCATCAAACTCAATCCTCTGAGCTTTATCAATAATGCATATTCTTCAGAACTACTTATATAACGAACAAAGATAATTGACAAATGCCATAATAAACTTTACATCCAGCAAAAGATATGTTTTGCATCATGAAATGTGTTTGAACCTCTGCTCCCTTACGTCATGTACATAATATTTCAGCAACATTATTCGTTATTCATGACGTGGGAGGATAGTGAAAATGACTACCGCTGCAGCTGAATCTACATTAATTTTCACTCCATCATGAAAAGAAGCTTTTCAACAATACGTTTTGCTGGTGTTCTTGTTTGTTTCATATTGTTACCGACCCAGGTCGGACAATTCATGGCACATAGTGTTCCTGATTACAGCGTCGACCAGTGTTGACCTTGTGGACCAAAGCAAAGTGTAATTTAGTTTTGCAAAGGGAGTCTTTACCCAGAGAAAGTACAAAGGAAATATGATGTTTCTGTGATATGTCTTTTTATGTCGAGGCGTTGGTGCTTTGTGGCTGTCAGCAGGTTCTCGAATTTAGATATTTATACGATTTTGTGCTATGTGTAAGGGCGAGGCTGCTGGTCATATGACGTCTGCATCATACGATCAAGAAAAAAAGACATTGTTTAATTGACTGAGACTGAAGTACCTTGTCAGAGCTCAAGGCTTTATATTTCTCTTACTTTTCTCCTCGCAGCCTTATCTTGAACACTACTGTCCTAAGAACACCTTTAATAAACCCCCTCCTAAAGTCAACAATTCCTAAGACTCGTCAGTCTTGCAAAAATTCAAGAGATTCATAACTATCACGAGTCACCTGATCCTGGAATAATTGTAGACAACGAATCACACATAACGTACACTCGTCATCACTGAACGTGCGCCAGAATCACACATAACGTACACTCGTCATCACTGAACGTGAGCCAGAATCACACATAACGTACACTCATCATCACTGAACGTGCGCCATACGCCAGTTCGAGTATCTGAGCAAAATAAGAAGCTTTCACGGTGTATGAATACTGGAGCTTGCTGCTGTATATTTTAGGAGAGTTAGATCATCAAGCAGCATAAAGCAACTATAACCTTAGGTGTGAACTGTGCAGCAGCATAAGGTAAACCCAAAGGCTGATTAGAATCTGGTGCAGATCGCCAAAAGTTCATAATGTGTAAATCTAAAGCAAGCCACTGTATAACTTTGTAAACGCTGGAGCAGTCTGCTGTAACCTCTAACTTCTATAGCCTTTGTGTAACCACGCTGTAAACCGAAAGTTGTATAAGCTACAAAAAATCCTGTTATGAAAGCAAAGTTGTATGATTGTCAGGACAGCCCGCTGTAAACCTCATATTGTGTAAAACTGTAGAGGAACCTGCTGTATATCTCAAGTTGTATAAATGCCTAGGCACCTGTTGTAAACCTTGGTGGCACATACAAAGATCAACAACGTATCTAAAATGCAAGCCAAGGCCACATTCATTAGAATGCTGTGAATAATTCCACGGCATTTTAATGTTTTATCTTCGTTACCCTTGTAGTCACCGGCGTAATTACTGGGAGCAAGAAGTCTCAGGTACAATAACTGTTCTTAATAAATCACGATACTTTGTTCTAAATACAAAGATGTGTTATCATCACTGAATATTCTACATATGTATTTCTGTGTTTCAGAAAAATACTCGTCCACTGACAAGAATTCATTTCAGTTACAATTAGTTTTGGAGACTTCCACTGTTTATAATAGATTTGTACTGCAGGAGAAACATACGTATTTATAAGTTAATGAATTACAGTGAAGGTAGATGTATCAAAACTAAAAGCTTACACCACTATGTGATCATCTTTAAAGTAGTTCAAATCCTTCACCATTCCAGACGAACGCTATCTCATCAAGTCTCAAGTGAACAACAGAAAGCTCAAGTTTTTATGTGGCTACTCTGTTAAATCCTTATGTAGGAGGTGATAAGAAGTTTCGTTTTCCTCTTCCTAACAAGATAATCTTCCCCAAGTCATTAACCTAAGTCAAGTAAACTATTCGGGGATGAAGAGATCCCGTCGCCTGATCCAAGCGGCCCCATCTCTTCTTCCTCCAATCTACCCTTCAAGATCCTCTGACTTCTAGTTTGCAACGTCGGTGAAGAGAAGTTTAGAAAAACGGCTTGAACGTTGTTTATATTTTTTAGGTCAAGCAGTAGTGGATTATAAGAATGATAGATTCGAAATATTGATCTAAAAAAATTACAAGGAAATATGTAGTTATACAAAGGAATGGTAAGAAACACAAATATCAATAGGCTGCTATGGTCGTGGAGGAGATAAAGAATAGATAATAGTGTGGTAAGAGCAGATAAGCAAATACACTTTTAAGAATACACAACAGTAAACTTTATTTGATTTTTTAAACGTCTGTGTTGTGGCTTTTAACCCCACATTCAAAAACAAATCAACAATCCCGATGACAAAGAAATAAAGATGGTTTACTTCATTCGAGGTAAAACATTTGCTTATGAGTTTATACCATTACTAAGAGCGAAATCAGACTAATCTAACTTTAAGTAGCAGGTTAGATGACTATCAACAAAGCCAGTGATTATTCTGAATATCTGTATCAAATAACCTCAGTAATTTTTTTCCACGGTAGATTACTTTAGATCATCTAGACGGCTGACGTTATCTTAGTTTCGAAGTCGAGGAATCATATTGATATTTTTGCCGCTGTACTCTCTCCATTCTCTCTAAATCCTTTGTCAAGTAACTTGATCAAAGCTGTACACGATAACAGATATATATATATATATATATATATATATATATATATATATATATATATATATATATATATATATATATATATATATATATATATATATATATATATATATATACACAGGTACATAATTCATACTGTGTGTCTTTATTCATTCCCATCGCCACCCCGCCACACATGAAATAACAACCCCCCCCCTCATGTGCACGAGGTAGCGCTAGGAAAAGACAGCCACAAGAGAAAGGCCACATTTGTTCACACTCAGTCTCTAGCTGTCATGCATATTGCACCGAAACCACAGCTCCCTTTCCACATATAGGCCCCACAAAAATCTCCATGGTTTACCCCAGACGCTTCACATGCCCTGGTTCAATCCATTGACAGCACGTCGACCCCAGTATACCACATCGTTCCAATTCACTCTATTCCTTGCACGCCTTTCACCCTCCTGCATGTTCAGGCCCCGATCACTCAAAATCGTTTTTCACTCCATCTTTCCACCTCCAGTTTGGTCTCCCACTTTTCGTTCCCTCCACCTCTGACATACAACCTCTTTGTCAATCCTTCCTCACTCATTTTCTTCATGTGACCAAACCATTTCAAAACACCCTCTTCTGCTCTCTCAACTATACTCTTTTTATTACCACACATCTCTCTTACCCTATTATTACTTACTGGATATAACCAACTCACACCACATATTGTCCTCAAATATCTCATTTCCAGCACATTCACCCTCCTCCGCAAACTCTATCTATAACCCACGCCTCGCAACCATATAACATTGTAGGAACCACTCTTCCTTCAAACATACCCATTTTTGCTTTACGAGATAATGTTCTCGACTTCCACACATTCTTCAACGCTCCCAGAACTTTCGCCCAATCCCCCACCCTATGATTTACTTCCACTTCCATGGTTCCATCCGCTTCAAAACCCACTCCCAGATATCTAAAACACTTCACTTCCTCCAGTTTTTCTCCATTCAAACTTGACTTGTCCCTCAACCCTATTGTACCTAATAACCTCGCTCTTATTCACATTCACTCTCAGCTTTCTTCTTTCACACACTTTACCAAACTCAGTCACCAGCTTCTGCAGTTTCTCACACAAATCAGCCACCAGAGCTTTATCATCAGAGAACAACTGACTCACTTCCCAAGCTCTCTCATCCACAACAGACTGCATACTTGCCCCTCTTTCCAAAACTCTTGCATTCACCACGCCAATAACCTAATCCATAAACAAATCAAACAACCATGGAGACATCACACACCCCTGCCGCAAACCAACATTCACTGAGAACCAATCACTTTCCTCTCTTCCTACACGTGCACATGCCTTACATCCTCGACAAAAACTTTTCACTGCTTCTAACAACTTGCCTCCCACACCATGTATTCTTATTACCTTCCACAGAGCATCTCTATCAACTCTATCATATGCCTTCTCCAGATCCATAAATGCTACATACGAATCCATTTGCTTTTCTACGTATTTCTCACATACATTCTTCAAAGCAAACACCTGATCCACACATCTTCTACCACTTCTGAAACCACACTGCTCTTCCCCAATCTGATGCCCTGTACATGCCTTCACCCTCTTAATCAATACCCTCCCATATAATTTCCCAGGAATTCTCAACAAACGTATACCTCTGTAATTTGAGCACTCACTTTTATTCCCTTTGCCTTTGTACAATGGCACTATGCAAGCATTCCGCTAACCCTCAGGCACCTCACCATGAGTCATACATACATTAAGTAACCTTACCAACCAGTCATTAATACAGTCACCACCTTTTTTTTTAATAAATTCCACTGCAATACCATCCAAACCCGCTGCCTTGCCGGCTTTCATCTTCCGCAAAGCTTTTATTACCTCTTCTCTGTTTACCAAATCATTCCCCCTAACCCTCTCACTTTGCACACCACCTTAACCAAAACACCCTACATCTGCCACTCTATCATCAAATACATTTAACAAACCTTCAAAATACTCATTCCATCTTCTCACATCACGACTACTTGTTATCACCTCCCTATTAGCCCCCTTCACTGAAGCTCCCATTTGTTCCCTTGTCTTACGCACTTTATTTACCTCCTTCCAAAACATCTTTTTATTCTCCCTAAAATTGAACGATGCACCCTCACCCCAACTCTCATTTCCCCTCTTTTTCGCCTCTTGCACCTTTCTCTTGACCTCCTGCCTCTTTCTTTTATACTTCTCCCACTCATTTGCATTATTCCCCTGCAAAAATCGTCCAAATGCCTCTCTCTTCTCTTTCACTAATAATCTTACTTCCTCATCCCACCACTCCCTACCCTTTCTTATCTGCCCACCTCCCACGCTTCTCATGCCACAAGCATCTTTTGCGCAAGCCATCACTGATTTCCTAAATACATCCCATTCCTCCCCCACTCCCCTTACCTCCTTTGTTCTCACCTTTTTTCCATTCTGTACTCAGTCTCTCATGGTACCTCCTCACACAAGTCTCCATCCCAAGCTCACTTACTCTCACCACTCTCTTCACCCCAACATTCTCTCTTCTTTTATGAAAACTTCTGCAAATCTTCACCTTCGCCTCCACAAGAAAATTATCAGACTGATAAGACATCCTTCCAGCTGCATCTCTCAGTACATTAACATCCAAAAGTCTGTCTTGTAAATGTACTGTCTTATACTCTCGTATACTTATGTATATCTCTCTTTTTAAACCAGGTATTCCCAATCGCATGTCCTTTTTCAGCGAGTCACCATTTCCATTTACAACACTGAACACACAATGTACACCAATTATTCCCTTAACTGCCACATTACTCACCTTTGCATTCGAATCACCCATCACTATAATCCAGTCTCGTGCATCAAAACTACTTACACATTCTCTCAGCTGCTCCCAAAACACTTGCCTCTCATGATCTTTCTTCTTATGACAAGGTGCATATCCATCAATAATCACTCATCTCTCTCAATCCACTTTCAGTTTTACCCACATCAATCTAGAGTTTACATTCTTGCACTCTATCACATACTCCCACGACTCCTCTTTCAGGAGTAGTCCTACTCCTTCCATTGCTCTTCTACTCTCACTAACCCTTGACTTTACTCCCAAGAAATTCCCAAAACCACTCTTTCCTTTTACCCTTGAGCTTCCTTTCACTCAGAGCCAAAACTTCCAGGTTCCTTTCCTCAAACATACTACCTATCTCTCCTTTTTTCTCATCTTGGTTACATCCACACACATTTAGAGACCCCTAATCTGAGCCTTCGAGGAAGATGAGCACTCACCGCGTGACTCCTTCTTCTGTTTCCCCTTTTAGAAAGTTAAAATACATACATATATATATATATATATATATATATATATATATATATATATATATATATATATATATATATATATATATATATATATATATATATATATATATATATATTGACTTGCATCAATAAAGTACAGTTCTGTATAGAGCCATGACAACATTAGTGAGGATGCTACTTATTTTGTAACGCTTTACATGCCCTGGTTCAGTCGATTAATAGCACGTCGACTCGGGTATTATATCGTCCCTATTCACTCTATGTTCAGGCCCCGATCGCTCAAAATATTTTTCCTTCCACCTCCAATTTGGTCTCCCGCTTCTCCTTCCCTCCACCCCTGACGCATATATCCTCTTTTTCAATCTTTCCTCACTAATTCTCTCCATTTGTCTAAACATTTCAACACACCCTATCCTGCTCTCTCAACCACACTCTTTATTTTCACACATCTCTCTTACCCTTTCATCACTTAATCAAATCGTCTCACACCACATATTGTCCTCAAAAATTTCATTTCCAACACATCCACCCTCCTCCACCCTCCTAACCTAACCTAACCTAACCTACCTCTATCTGTAGCCCATGCCTTACAACCATATAACATTGTTCAAACTACTATTCCTTCAGACATACTAGTTTTTGCTCTTCGAGATAACGTTCACTCTTTCCACACGTTCTTCATTGCTCTCCGAAACTTTGCCCTCTCCCCCACCCTGTGACTCACTTCCACTTTCATGGTTCCATCCACAGCTAAATTCACACCCAGATATCTAAAACACCATTTCCTTCAATTTTTCTCCATACAAACTTACATCCCAGTTAACTTGTACTTGAGCTCTACTGATCCCAATAACCTTACTCTTATTCACATTTACTCTCAACTTTCTTGTTTCACACAGTTTTCCAAACTCAGTCTCTAACCTCTACAATTTCTTACACGAATCAGCTACTAGAGCTGTATCATCATCGGCAAAGTATTCTTTCTCCCCTTTCCCCGGGGATGATATATTTTATTTTATTGGTAACTTCACATCATATGAAGGCACTTTAATGATAAAGACAGAGATGAGCATCCACCAAATTTTTTTCCCACTTGCATAATAGTTTTGGTGTATCAGTCGTTGAGAAAGGGGAGCAAGTGAAGGAAATTTACTGAGTGCCCTTAACTGCTGTTATTCAAGTGAACACATCTTTTGTTGAGTTATTGATATAGTCTAAACCCAACATTTTTTAAGTGTCTGTATTATGTCATAATGAAGCCTTTGTTTGTACACCTCCAAATTGTTTTGTTTTCTGTCAGTTTTATGCTGTGTATTTGTTCGTCAAGACTACAGTGAAAGAATACACTTCTTAACTGTGATAATTACATGTGTGTGTGTGTGTGTGTATATGTATATATATATGTATATTATCCCTGGGGATAGGGGTGAAAGAATACTTCCCACGTATTCCTCGCGTGTCGTAGAAAGCGACTAGAGGGGACGGGAGCGGGGGGCCGGAAATCCTCCCCTCCTTGTATTAACTTTCTAAAATGGGAAACAGAAGAAGGAGTCACGCGGGGAGTGATCATCCTCCTCGAAGGCTCAGAGTGGGGTGCCTAAATGTGTGTGGATGTAACCAAGATGTGAAAAAAGGAGAGATAGGTAGTATGTTTGAGGAAAGGAACCTGGATGTTTTGGCTCTGAGTGAAACGAAGCTCAAGGGTAAAGGGGAAGAGTGGTTTGGAAATGTCTGGGGAGTGAAGTCAGGGGTTAGTGAGAGGACAAGAGCAAGGGAAGGAGTAGCAATACTCCTGAAACAGGAGTTGTGGGAGTATGTGATAGAATGTAAGAAAGTAAATTCTCGATTAATATGGGTAAAATTGAAAGTTGATGGAGAGAGGTGGGTGATTATTGGTGCATATGCACCTGGGCATGAGAAGAAAGATCATGAGAGGCAAGTGTTTTGGGAGCAGCTAAATGAGTGTGTTAGCGGTTTTGATGCACGAGACCGGGTTATAGTGATGGGTGATTTGAATGCAAAGGTGAGTAATGTGGCAGTTGAGGGAATAATTGGTATGCATGGGGTGTTCAGTGTTGTAAATGGAAATGGTGAAGAGCTTGTAGATTTATGTGCTGAAAAAGGACTGATGATTGGGAATACCTGGTTTAAAAAGCGAGATATACATAAGTATACTTATGTAAGTAGGAGAGATGGCCAGAGAGCGTTATTGGATTACGTGTTAATTGACAGGCGTGCGAAAGAGAGACTTTTGGATGTTAATGTGCTGAGAGGTGCAACTGGAGGGATGTCTGATCATTATCTTGTGGAGGCTAAGGTGAAGATTAGTATGGGTTTTCAGAAAAGAGGAGTGAATGTTGGGGTGAAGAAGGTGGTGAGAGTAAGTGAGCTTGGGAAGGAGACCTGTGTGGGGAAGTACCAGGAGAGACTGTGTACAGAATGGAAAAAGGTGAGAACAATGGAAGTAAGGGGAGTGGGGGAGGAATGGGATGTATTTAGGGAATCAGTGATGGATTGCGCAAAAGATGCTTGTGGCATGAGAAGAGTGGGAGGTGGGCTGTTTAGAAAGGGTAGTGAGTGGTGGGATGAAGAAGTAAGAGTATTAGTGAAAGAGAAGAGAGAGGCATTTGGACGATTTTTGCAGGGAAAAAATGCAATTGAGTGGGAGAAGTATAAAAGAAAGAGACAGGAGGTCAAGAGAAAGGTGCAAGAGGTGAAAAAAAGGGCAAATGAGAGTTGGGGTGAGAGACTATCAGTAAATTTTAGGGAGAATAAAAAGATGTTCTGGAAGGAGGTAAATAGGGTGCGTAAGACAAGGGAGCAAATGGGAACTTCAGTGAAGGGCGTAAATGGGGAGGTGATAACAAGTAGCGGTGATGTGAGAAGGAGATGGAATGAGTATTTTGAAGGTTTGTTGAATGTGTCTGATGACAGAGTGGCAGATATAGGGTGTTTTGGTCGAGGTGGTGTGCAAAGTGAGAGGGTTAGGGAAAATGATTTGGTAAACAGAGAAGAGGTAGTAAAAGCTTTGCGGAAGATGAAAGCCGGCAAGGCAGCAGGTTTGGATGGTATTGCAGTGGAATTTATTAAGAAAGGGGGTGACTGTATTGTTGACTGGTTGGTAAGGTTATTTAATGTATGTATGACTCATGGTGAGGTGCCTGAGGATTGGCGGAGTGCGTGCATAGTGCCATTGTACAAAGGCAAAGGGGATAAGAGTGAGTGCTCAAATTACAGAGGTATAAGTTTGTTGAGTATTCCTGGTAAATTATATGGGAGGGTATTGATTGAGAGGGTGAAGGCACGTACAGAGCATCAGATTGGGGAAGAGCAGTGCGGTTTCAGAAGTGGTAGAGGATGTGTGGATCAGGTGTTTGCTTTGAAGAATGTATGTGAGAAATACTTAGAAAAGCAAATGGATTTGTATGTAGCATTTATGGATCTGGAGAAGGCATATGATAGAGTTGATAGAGATGCTCTGTGGAAGGTATTAAGAATATATGGTGTGGGAGGCAAGTTGTTAGAAGCAGTGAAAAGTTTTTATCGAGGATGTAAGGCATGTGTACGTGTAGGAAGAGAGGAAAGTGATTGGTTCTCAGTGAATGTAGGTTTGCGGCAGGGGTGTGTGATGTCTCCATGGTTGTTTAATTTGTTTATGGATGGGGTTGTAAGGGAGGTAAATGCAAGAGTCCTGGAAAGAGGGGCAAGTATGAAGTCTGTTGGGGATGAGAGAGCTTGGGAAGTGAGTCAGTTGTTGTTCGCTGATGATACAGCGCTGGTGGCTGATTCATGTGAGAAACTGCAGAAGCTGGTGACTGAGTTTGGTAAAGTGTGTGGAAGAAGAAAGTTGAGAGTAAATGTGAATAAGAGCAAGGTTATTAGGTACAGTAGGGGTGAGGGTCAAGTCAATTGGGAGGTGAGTTTGAATGGAGAAAAACTGGAGGAAGTGAAGTGTTTTAGATATCTGGGAGTGGATCTGTCAGCGGATGGAACCATGGAAGCGGAAGTGGATCATAGGGTGGGGGAGGGGGCGAAAATTTTGGGAGCCTTGAAAAATGTGTGGAAGTCGAGAACATTATCTCGGAAAGCAAAAATGGGTATGTTTGAGGGAATAGTGGTTCCAACAATGTTGTATGGTTGCGAGGCGTGGGCTATGGATAGAGATGTGCGCAGGAGGATGGATGTGCTGGAAATGAGATGTTTGAGGACAATGTGTGGTGTGAGGTGGTTTGATCGAGTAAGTAACGTAAGGGTAAGAGAGATGTGTGGAAATAAAAAGAGCGTGGTTGAGAGAGCAGAAGAGGGTGTTTTGAAATGGTTTGGGCACATGGAGAGAATGAGTGAGGAGAGATTGACCAAGAGGATATATGTGTCGGAGGTGGAGGGAACGAGGAGAAGAGGGAGACCAAATTGGAGGTGGAAAGATGGAGTGAAAAAGATTTTGTGTGATCGGGGCCTGAACATGCAGGAGGGTGAAAGGAGGGCAAGAAATAGAGTGAATTGGAGTCATGTGGTATACAGGGGTTGACGTGCTGTCAGTGGATTGAAGCAAGGCATGTGAAGCGTCTGGGGTAAACCATGGAAAGCTGTGTAGGTATGTATATTTGCGTGTGTGGACGTGTGTATGTACATGTGTATGGGGGGGGGGGGGGTTGGGCCATTTCTTTCGTCTGTTTCCTTGCGCTACCTCGCAGACGCGGGAGACAGCGACAAAGTATAAAAAAAAAAAAAAAAAAAAAAAAATATATATATATATATATATATATATATATATATATATATATATATATATATATATATATATATATATATATATGTATATATATATATATAAGTACATAAATATTTATATATATATATATATATATCTTTCTTTTTCTTTCAAACTATTCGCCATTTCCCGCATTAGCGAGGTAGCGTTAAGAACAGAGGACTGAGCCTTTGAGGGACTACCCTCACCTGGCCCAATTCTCTGTTCCTTCTTTTGGAAAATTAAAAAAAAAAAACGAGAGGGGAGGATTTCCAGCCCCCCGCTCCCTCCCCTTTTAGTCGCCTTCTACGACACGCAGGGAATACGTGGGAAGTATTCTTGCTCCCCTATCCCCAGGGATAATATATATATATATATATATATATATATATATATATATATATATATATATATATATATATATATAATATATATATATATATATATATATATATATATATATATATATATATATATATATATATATATATATATATATATATATACGAATAAAGTGCATATGAACGCGCATATCATTTTCATTGATGACATTATCACAGATTAACATCCCAAGGGCAATGGAAGGTCAATTTTGCGAGTTCACATTATTTCACAGCAGATGATCCAACTAGAGGCCATTGAACTCAACGCATGTTGCCTCACCATCAAGACATCAATCATCACCATAGCTTCTGGCACAGAGGCTCTCTGTTGATAAGTATGACGCAGTTATTCGTGGCTGTAAACTTCATTTCTCGACTGGTTTATGATTAGAAGCGCAAACGCAGATACTTCGTACACATTGGAATCCATAGGTGGACCATAAGGAAAACGTGATGCCCTTTCCACTTCCCTAAGTTGGCAAAGTATCAGAAAGATCTATTTTTCCTTCACGGGGTCGTGTCCGATCTTCATGACAATCGTGTCATCATAGTTACTACGTTGTTGCAACTGTCGTGTCACATACTTAGCATTCCAAGACAATAGTTACATGCATTTACAATGCCACCGACAAAGTTTTCACTCAATGACTCCTAGGCTGAAAACTGATCCCAATACTCTATATTCCGGTTGGTTAAGCTTTGTTTCCAAAACGATGTTTACATTCTTAGTGGCATAATGAGCATCACTGCTCCTCTTTATGGATACCATTTATTGTGTCGTTTGCCTCAGCTCATCAAATAATCTTGTCGATGCTCGTGGGCGCTTTGATTTTTCAGTAAGTTCACGCATGTGGAGTTTGCGATCTTCATAATCCTCATGCAGCCCATGCAGTAGATGTGGTGGAGGCTTTGCATTTATGTTGATGTAAAATCCTCGTGGGTGAAGCTATTGGAATAACCATTTCTTCATCAGACGCTCTGCGCTTGTACATGGGCTTCGTTTGACTTCAATATTTTGGTATGTGCAATTTGATCTCGGTCTTCCATAGTGTAAAGCGTAAAATGCGCATCTTGTTTGGACTGATATATCTCTAAATATATATATATATATATATATATATATATATATATATATATATATATATATATATATATATATATATATATATATATTTATTTAGTTTGCTTTGTCGCTGTCTCCCCCGTTAGCGAGGCAGCGCAAGGAAACAGACGAGAGAATGGCCCAACCCACCCACATACGCATGTATATAAATACACGTCCAAACACGCAAATATACATACCTATACATCTCAACGTATACATATATATACGCACACAGATAAATACATATATACACATTTACACAATTCATACTGTCTGCCTTTATTCATTCCCATCGCCACCCTGCCACACATGAAATGACAACTCCCTCCCCCCTCATGTGCGCGAGGTAGCGCTAGGAAGACAACAGGGGCCCCATTCGTTCACACTCAGTCTCTAGCTGTCATGTAATAATGCACCCAAACCACAGCTCCCTTTCCACATCCAGGCCCCACACAACTTTCCATGGTTTACCCCAGGCGCTTCACATGCCCTGGTTCAGTCCATTGACAGCACGTCGATCCCGGTATACCATATCGTTCCAATTCACTCTATTCCTTGCACACCTTTCACCCTCCTGCATGTTCAGGCCCCGATCACTCAAAATCTTTTTCACTCCATCTTTCCACCTCCAATTTGGTCTCCCACTTCTCCTCGTTCCCTCCGCCTCTGACACATACATCCTCTTGGTCAATCTTTCCTCAGTCATTCTCTCCATGTGACCAAACCATTTCAAAACACCCGCTTCTGCTCCCTCAACAACACTCTTTTTATTACCACACATCTCTCTTACCCTATCATTACTTACTCGATCAAACCACCTCACACCACATATTGTCCTCAAACATCTCATTTCCAGCACATTCACCCTCCTCCGCACAACTCTATCCATAGCCCACGCCTCGCAACTATACAACATTGTTGGAACCACTATTCCTTCAAACATACCCATTTTTGCTTTCCGAGATAATGTTCTCGACTTCCACACATTCTTCAAGGCTCCCAGGATTCTCGCCCCCTCCCCCACCCTATGATTCACTTCCGCTTCCATGGTTCCATCCGCTGCTAGATCAACTCCCAGATATCTAAAACACTTTACTTCCTCCAGTTTTCCTCCATTCAAACTTACCTCCCAATTTACTTGACCCTCAACCCTACTGGGGAAGAGCAGTGTGGTTTCAGAAGTGGTAGAGGATATGTGGATCAGGTGTTTGCTTTGAAGAATGTATGTGAGAAATTACTTAGAAAAGGAGGGGTTTGTATGTAGCATTTATGGATCTGGAGAAGGCATATGATAGAGTTGATAGAGATGCTCTGTGGAAGGTATTAAGAATATGTGGTGTGGGAGGTAAGTTGTTAGAAGCAGTGAAAAGTTTTTATCGAGGATGTAAGGCATATGTACGTATAGGAAGAGAGGAAAGTGATTGGTTCTCATTGAATGTAGGTTTGCGGCAGGGGTGTGTGATGTCTCCATGGTTGTTTAATTTGTTCATGGATGGGGTTGTTAGGGAGGTGAATGCAAGAGTTTTGGAAAGAGGGGCAAGTATGAAGTCTGTTGTGGATGAGATAGCTTGGGAAGTGAGTCAGTTGTTGTTCGCTGATGATACAGGGCTGGTGGCTGATCCATGTGAGAAACTGCAGAAGCTGGTGACTGAGTTTGGTAAAGTGTGTTAAAGAAGAAAGTTAAGAGTAAATGTGAATAAGAGGAAAGCATATATATATATATATATATATATATATATATATATATATATATATATATATATATATATATATATATATATATGGTATCAAATATATGGGTATATCTGAGACACTCATGATATGAACAATGATCCCATGAAATCTCGTTGGTTGTATGATGAGGCATGATTCTTAATTGTCAAGTAGTCTTCAGCGACACGTGTGCATGAACAGCTTCTTGCACTGGTTGCCCAAGAGGAAATGTGGTCAGTGGCGACAGGAAGCAGTGATCAAGATCTGGACCAAGTACAATTTGTCCGGTACTGTTTGCATTCATTTCCATATCATCATTATCTTTATGGGAGGAGATGGGAAGTTAAGAGAATACGTTCTTTCCTTACCATATCTATCATCTTTAATGTGCATAACTGTGCGAGTGTCCTTAGGTGATATGTTCAGTCGATAGCCTGTATAAATGCTACACGCTTTAACCTCTGCCTGTCTCCTGTACAGTCCAAACATACCCGCAAGTCAGTACAAACATCACATCCAAGTCTCTCTGCTCACTTCACCCGCTCCTTGCCCGAAGACCTGAGGTCCGCTTTGTCTCAGGTCTTGTCATTAACGCTAAGCCTCTTAACGCAGAGTTTTACTGACGTAAGTGACGCAAGATTATATTTGCTCTCCTGTCGTGGGATAAGATGATTACTTCCAGACGGACCGCGCTCTTCGTCTGTCTTCTTCCCTTTTTCTGTAGAGGGATTCACGTGCTTCCCAGTTACATAATATTTATTCATATGTGGTTTTGTCTCCTCGATGGAAAAAATCTCGACAGTTGATGTAGCTATTCATCTATCTGTCTATTTATCTATCAATCTATATATATATATATATATATATATATATATATATATATATATATATATATATATATATATATATATATATATATACATTTTCTTTTTTCTTTCATACTAATCGCCATTTCCCGCATTAGCGAGGTAGCGTTAAGAACAGAGGACTGAGCCTTTGACGGAATATACTCACTTGGCCCCCTTCTCTGCTCCTTCTTTTGGAAAATTAAAAAAAAAAAAAAGAGGGGAAGGATTTCCAGCCCCCCGCTCCCATATATATATATATATATATATATATATATATATATATATATATAGTTACTCCCACAACTCCTGTTTCAGGAGTATTGCTACTCCTTCCCTTGCTCTTGTCCTCTCACTAACCCCTGACTTCACTCCCCAGACATTTCCAAACCACTCTTCCCCTTTACCCTTGAGCTTCGTTTCACTCAGAGCCAAAACATCCAGGTTCCTTTCCTCAAACATACTACCTATCTCTCCTTTTTTCACATCTTGGTTACATCCACACACATTTAGGCACCCCACTCTGAGCCTTCGAGGAGGATGAGCACTCCCCGCGTGACTCCTTCTTCTGTTTCCCATTTTAGAAAGTTAATACAAGGAGGGGAGGATTTCCGGCCCCCCGCTCCCGTCCCCTCTAGTCGCTTTCTACGACACGCGAGGAATACGTGGGAAGTATTCTTTCACCCCTATCCCCAGGGATAATATACATATATATATACACACACACACACACACACACATACACACACATACGCACATACACACACACACACACATACATATATATACATATGAAAAATGTAAGAAACAATTTAGAAAACAAACTTTTAGCTTGAAATGAATGAAAAAATGAACGTCACATAATGGTTCAACCTCTGGCTGTGGAAAAGGAAATGTACAATTTATTCACACAAACGTCAATAGCAGTTCTCATCAATTTCACCACTGAATCAATAAGCTTCAATGTCTAAGCTACATTTTTCTCCAACTTCACTATTTTCTTGTCAAAACACCATGCATGAAAACTATCACTCCAGTAACACAACTATAAACATTTACTTCCCCTTTAAAAAGTTCTGGGGAAGTCTGTCTCGATACACTGCGGCGAGGCGACAATATCACTTTTGCCTCCTTCCAAGCGTTGTTTCAGGGAATAATTCCGGGTTGCTGAAGTGCCGCATAGGCTGGCACGATAGCCCGGGCCACATCGAAGACGTTAAGAGCCCGGCCGTTGTCCACAGATTTGAACGCAGCGTCGAGGCAACACAGACTTGGAGCCCAGACTGCGGGGCTTACACGGGATGAGCGCTGGGGCCCCCACGGCTGCCATGACCTCATTTGACGAGACGTGTGTGAGAGTCACACCTCTGTTGGCCAAGGAACCGAACCCTTCTGTTGCCTGGCGGGTGGACGTGGAGTCATGACAGCCATCAGTCACGACTGACGAGGCTTTCAGGAAATTAATTCGCAAATTTTCCAAACACTTTCACTGTATTCAAATTATGTATATGTAATTTCTGATGGGGAAAGTTATATTCAGATTATCTTTGATCGCTACATACTGCAATATGTTCACTATATTATCCACCAGTAGTTATTACAATCACTATAAATTGCAAAGTTATCTCGTATGGATCATCTTTCACTATATGTAGTCATATTTCCACCATATTGGTCATTAATCACTATAGTTTGAGTGGTTTTTGCTATGTTGTGGGAGTTGTGGGAGTTGTGGGAGTATGTGATAGAATGTAAGAAAGTAAATTCTCGATTAATATGGGTAAAATTGAAAGTTGATGGAGAGAGGTGGGTGATTATTGGTGCATATGCACCTGGGCATGAGAAGAAAGATCATGAGAGGCAAGTGTTTTGGGAGCAGCTAAATGAGTGTGTTAGCAGTTTTGATGCACGAGACCGGGTTATAGTGATGGGTGATTTGAATGCAAAGGTGAGTAATGTGGCAGTTGAGGGAATAATTGGTATGCATGGGGTGTTCAGTGTTGTAAATGGAAATGGTGAAGACCTTGTAGATTTATGTGCTGAAAAAGGACTGATGATTGGGAATACCTGGTTTAAAAAGCGAGATATACATAAGTATACTTATGTAAGTAGGAGAGATGGCCAGAGAGCGTTATTGGATTACGTGTTAATTGACAGGCGTGCGAAAGAGAGACTTTTGGATGTCAATGTGCTGAGAGGTGCAACTGGAGGGGTGTCTGATCATTATCTTGTGGAGGCTAAGGTGAAGATTAGTATGGGTTTTCAGAAAAGAAGAGTGAATGTTGGGGTGAAGAAGGTGGTGAGAGTAAGTGAGCTTGGGAAGGAGACCTGTGTAAGGAAGTATCAGGAGAGACTGTGTACAGAATGGAAAAAGGTGAGAACAATGGAAGTAAGGGGAGTGGGGGAGGAATGGGATGTATTTAGGGAATCAGTGATGGATTGCGCAAAAGATGCTTGTGGCATGAGAAGAGTGGGAGGTGGGCTGTTTAGAAAGGGTAGTGAGTGGTGGGATGAAGAAGTAAGAGTATTAGTGAAAGAGAAGAGAGAGGCATTTGGACAATTTTTGCAGGGAAAAAATGCAATTGAGTGGGTGAAGTATAAAAGAAAGAGACAGGAGGTCAAGAGAAAGGTGCAAGAGGTGAAAAAAAGGGCAAATGAGAGTTGGGGTGAGAGACTATCAGTAAATTTTAGGGAGAATAAAAAGATGTTCTGGAAGGAGGTAAATAAAGTGCGTAAGACAAGGGAGCAAATGGGAACTTCAGTGAAGGGCGTAAATGGGGAGGTGATAACAAGTAGTGGTGATGTGAGAAGGAGATGGAATGAGTATTTTGAAGGTTTGTTGAATGTGTCTGATGACAGAGTGGCAGATATAGGGTGATTGGGTCGAGGTGGTGTGCAAAGTGAGAGGGTTAGGGAAAATGATTTGGTAAACAGAGAAGAGGTAGTAAAAGCTTTGCGGAAGATGAAAGCCGGCAAGGCAGCAGGTTTGGATGGTATTGCAGTGGAATTTATTAAAAAAGGGGGTGACTGTATTGTTGACTGGTTGGTAAGGTTATTTAATGTATGTATGACTCATGGTGAGGTGCCTGAGGATTGGCGGAATGCGTGCATAGTGCCATTGTACAAAGGCAAAGGGGATAAGAGTGAGTGCTCAAATTACAGAGGTATAAGTTTGTTGAGTATTCCTGGTAAATTATATGGGAGGGTATTGATTGAGAGGGTGAAGGCATGTACAGAGCATCAGATTGGGGAAGAGCAGTGTGGTTTCAGAAGTGGTAGAGGATGTGTGGATCAGGTGTTTGCTTTGAAGAATGTATGTGAGAAATACTTAGAAAAGCAAATGGATTTGTATGTAGCATTTATGGATCTGGAGAAGGCATATGATAGAGTTGATAGAGATGCTCTGTGGAAGGTATTAAGAATATATGGTGTGGGAGGCAAGTTGTTAGAAGCAGTGAAAAGTTTTTATCGAGGATGTAAGGCATGTGTACGTGTAGGAAGAGAGGAAAGTGATTGGTTCTCAGTGAATGTAGGTTTACGGCAGGGGTGTGTGATGTCTCCATGGTTGTTTAATTTGTTTATGGATGGGGGTGTTAGGGAGGTAAATGCAAGAGTCTTGGAAAGAGGGGCAAGTATGAAGTCTGTTGGGGATGAGAGAGCTTGGGAAGTGAGTCAGTTGTTGTTCGCTGATGATACAGCGCTGGTGGCGGATTCATGTGAGAAACTGCAGAAGCTGGTGACGGAGTTTGGTAAAGTGTGTGGAAGAAGAAAGTTAAGAGTAAATGTGAATAAGAGCAAGGTTATTAGGTACAGTAGGGTTGAGGGTCAAGTCAATTGGGAGGTGAGTTTGAATGGAGAAAAACTGGAGGAAGTGAAGTGTTTTAGATATCTGGGAGTGGATCTGTCAGCGGATGGAACCATGGAAGCGGAAGTGGATCATAGGGTGGGGGAGGGGGCGAAAATTTTGGGAGCCTTGAAAAATCAGTGGAAGTCGAGAACATTATCTCGGAAAGCAAAAATGGGTATGTTTGAAGGAATAGTGGTTCCAACAATGTTGTATGGTTGCGAGGCGTGGGCTATGGATAGAGTTGTGCGCAGGAGGATGGATGTGCTGGAAATGAGATGTTTGAGGACAATGTGTGGTGTGAGGTGGTTTGATCGAGTAAGTAACGTAAGGGTAAGAGAGATGTGTGGAAATAAAAAGAGCGTGGTTGAGAGAGCAGAAGAGGGTGTTTTGAAATGGTTTGGGCACATGGAGAGAATGAGTGAGGAAAGATTGACCAAGAGGATATATGTGTCGGAGGTGGAGGGAACGAGGAGAAGAGGGAGACCAAATTGGAGGTGGAAAGATGGAGTGAAAAGGATTTTGTGTGATCGGGGCCTGAACATGCAGGAGGGTGAAAGGAGGGCAAGGAATAGAGTGAATTGGAGCGATGTGGTATACAGGGGATGACGTGCTGTCAGTGGATTGAATCAAGGCATGTGAAGCGTCCGGGGTAAACCATGGAAAGCTGTGTAGGTATGTATATTTGCGTGTGTGGACGTGTGTATGTACATGTGTATGGGGGGGGGGGTTAGGCCATTTCTTTCGTCTGTTTCCTTGCGCTACCTCGCAACCGCGGGAGACAGCGACGAGGTATAAAAAAAAAAAAAAAAAATATATATATATTATATATATATATATATATATATATATATATATATATATATATATATATATATATATATATATATATATATATATATATATATATATATATATATATATATATATATATATATTTTATATATATATATATATATATATATATATATATATATATATATATATATATATATATATATATATTTTTTTTTGCTACTGTCTCCCGCGTTTGCGAGGTAGTGCAAGGAAACAGACGAAAGAAATGGCCCAACCCACCCCATACACATGTATATACATACGTCCACACACGCAAATATACATACCTACACAGCTTTCCATGGTTTACCCCAGACGCTTCACATGCCATGATTCAATACATTGACAGCACGTCAACCCCGGTATACCACATCGTTCCAATTCACTCTATTCCTTGCCCTCCTTTCACCCTCCTGCATGTTCAGGCCCCAATCACACAAAATATTTTTCAATCCATCTTTCCACCTCCAATTTGGTCTCCCACTTCTCCTTGTTCCCTCCACCTCCGACACATATATCCTCTTGGTCAATCTATCCTCACTCATTCTCTCCATGTGCCCAAACCATTTCAAAACACCCCCTTTTGCTCTCTCAACCACGCTCTTTTTATTTCCACACATCTCTCTTACCCTTACGCTACTTACTCGATCAAACCACCTCACACCACATATTGTCCTCAAACATCTCATTTCCAGCACATCCATCCTCCTGCGCACAACTCTATCCATAGCCCACGCCTCGCAACCATACAACATTGTTGGAACCACTATTCCTTCAAACATACCCATTTTTGCTTTCCGAGATAATGTTCTCGACTTCCACACATTCTTCAAGGCTCCCAGGATTTTCGCCCCCTCCCCCACCCTATGATCCACATCAGCTTCCATGGTTCCATCCGCTGCCAGATCCACTCCCAGATATCTAAAACACTTTATTTCCTCCAGTTTTTCTCCATTCAAACTTACCTCCCAATTGACTTGACCCTCAACCCTACTATACCTAATAACCTTGCTCTTATTCACATTTACTCTTAACTTTCTTCTTTCACACACTTTACCAAATTCACTGCGAACCAATCACTTTCCTCTCTTCCTACACGTTCACATGCCTTACATCCTCGATAAAAACTTTTCACTGCTTCCAACAACTTGCCTCCCACACCATATATTCTTAATACCTTCCACAGAGCATCTCTATCAACTCTATCATATGCCTTCTCCAGATCCATAAATGCTACATACAAATCCATTTGCTTTTCTAAGTATTTCTTACATACATTCTTCAAAGCAAACACCTGATCCACACATCCTCTACCACTTCTGAAACCACACTGCTCTTCCCCAATCTGATGCTCTGTACATGCCTTCACCCTCTCAATCAATACCCTCCCATATAATTTACCAGGAATACTCAACAAACTTATACCTCTGTAATTCGAGCACTCACTCTTATCCCCTTTGGCTTTGTACAATGGCACCATGCACGCATTCCGCCAATCCTCAGGCACCTCACCATGAGTCATACATACATTAAATAACCTTACCAACCAGTCAACAATACAGTCACCCCCTTTTTTAATAAATTCCACTGCAATACCATCCAAACCTGCTGCCTTGCCGGCTTTCATCTTCCGCAAAGCTTTCACTACCTCTTCTCTGTTTACCAAATCATTTTCCCTAACCCTCTCACTTTGCACACCACCTCGACCAAAATACCCTATATCTGCCACTCTATCATCAAACACATTGAACAAACCTTCAAAATACTCACTCCATCTCCTTCTCACATCACCACTACTTGTTATCACCTCCCCATTTGCTCCCTTCACTGAAGTTCCCATTTGCTCCCTTGTCTTACGCACTTTATTTACCTCCTTCCAGAACATCTTTTTATTCTTACTAAAATCTAATGATACTCTCTCACCCCAACTCTCATTTGCCCTCTTTTTCACCTCTTGCACCTTTCTCTTGACCTCCTGTCTCTTTCTTTTATACATCTCCCACTCAATTGCATTTTTTTCCTGCAAAAGTCGTCGAAATGCCTCTCTCTTCTCTTTCACTAATAATCTTACTTCTTCATCCCACTACTCACTACCCTTTCTAATTAACCCACCTCCCACTCTTCTCATGCCACAAGCATCTTTTGCGCAATCCATCACTGATTCCCTAAATACATCCCATTCCTCCCCCGCTCCCCTTACTTCCATTGTTCTCACCTTTTTCCATTCTGTACTCAGTCTCTCCTGGTACTTCCTCATACAAGTCTCCTTCCCAAGCTCACTTACTCTCACCACCCTCTTCACCCCAACATTCACTCTTCTTTTCTGAAAACCCATACAAATCTTCACCTTAGCCTCCACAAGATAATGATCAGACATCCCTCCAGTTGCACCTCTCAGCTTATTAACATCCAAAAGTCTCTCTTTCGCGCGCCTGTCAATTAACACGTAATCCAATAACGCTCTCTGGCCATCTCTCCTACTTACATACGGATACTTATGTATATCTCGCTTTTTAAACCAGGTATTCCCAATCACCAGTCCTTTTTCAGCACATAAATCTACAAGCTCTTCACCATTTCCATTTACAACACTGAACACCCCATGTATACCAATTATTCCCTCAACTGCCACATTACTCACCTTTGCATTCAAATCACACATCACTATAACCCGGTCTCGTGCATCAAAACCACTAACACACTCATTCAGCTGCTCCCTAAACACTTGCCTCTCATGATCTTTCTTCTCATGCCCAGGTGCATATTCACCAATAATCACCCATCTCTCTCCATCATCTTTCAGTTTTACCCATATTAATCGAGAATTTACTTTCTTACATTCTATCACATACTCCCACAACTCCTGTTTCAGGAGTACTGCTACTCCTTTCCTTGCTCTTGTCCTCTCACTAACCCCTGACTTTACTCCCAAGACATTCCCGCTCCCGTCCCCTCTAGTCGCCTTCTACGACACGCGAGGAATGCGTGGGAAGTATTCTTTCACCCCTATCCCCAGGGATAATATATATATATATATATATATATATATATATATATATATATATATATATATATATATATATATATATATATATATATATATATATATATATATATATATATGTATATATACATACATATATACACACATACACATACACACGGACATATACACACACACACATATACATATATATATATATATATATATATATATATATATATATATATATATATATATATATATATATATATGAGAAAAATAAGAAATAATTTAGAAAACTGAAACTTCTAGCTTGAAATGAAATGAGAAAATGAATGTCACATAATGGTTCAACCTCTGGCTATGGAAAAGGGAAATGTATAATTTATTTACACAAACGTCAATAGTAGTTTTCATCAATTCAACCACTGTATCAATAAGCTTCAATGTCTATGCTACATTTTTTTTTCCAATTTCACTATTTTCTTGTCAAAGCACCATGTATGAAAACTATCACTCCAGTAACACAATTATAAACATTTACTTCCCCTTTAAAAAAGTTCTGGGGAGGTCTGTCTCGATACACTGCGGGACACTCTACCACCTGGCGAGGTTTGTGTTGCAATGGTTCTTGATTCACAAACGTAGTAGCATCACTCGCTGCGTTGAGAGTGAAGAGATAACATCTCCATGTTACCACAGCAAGCACCACCATCAGCTGCAAGAGTGACTCTGGAGCACGACCAGGAGCATTGCAGCAGAGGAGCTTGTGGACGTGGCGGTAACTTTTTCTGATCTTCAGTTTCAAAACATTTTAACAATTCTCCTTTCTTTGCCACCTGACCCTTGGATACATTGGTAAACACAGCTTCACTCTGCAGAACCTCATCCAAGTCTTTCTCTATCTTCTGCCGCCAGCTCTGGACTTTATTCTGGTAATGAGAGTCACCCTTGGTTCTGAGCCTGGACACTGCCCAGCGGTGCAGCAGTGGCAGTAATCACTGTAATGTTCCCGTGTGGCCACAAGATTCCAGAGGTGGAGCATTTCCCCTCACTGTTGTCTATGTTGGGTTCGTCACTCCATAATACAAGGTGCTTCTCAATATACGTGGAGTCAACACAGCTTGGTGTCTGGCTGACCAAGGTGACAGAAGCCTCCCAACGCAGCCAACACTAGAACACTTCATACGATTTCACCATTCTTCATCTTGATCTATCTCTAACATCTCGCCTCACTGGCGTTGCCTTCTGACAGGATACTTGAGATCCACTGGTGTTCTTGTCTTATCTTAAAGAAAGGTATGAAGGCCCTGCTGTGGATTTTCACGCATATATATATATATATATATATATATATATATATATATATATATATATATATATATATATATTTTTTTTTTTTCTTTTTGCTTTGTCGCTGTCTCCCGCGTTTGCGAGGTAGCGCAAGGAAACAGACGAAGAAATGGCCCAACCCACCCCCATACACATGTATATACATACGTCCACACACGCAAAATATACATACCTACACCGCTTTCCATGGTTTACCCCAGACGCTTCACATGCCCTGATTCAATCCACTGACAGCACGTCAACCCCGGTATACCACATCGCTCCAATTCACTCTATTCCTTGCCCTCCTTTCACCCTCCTGCATGTTCAGGACCCGATCACACAAAATCTTTTTCACTCCATCTTTCCACCTCCAATTTGGTCTCCCACTTCTCCTCGTTCCCTCCACCTCCGACACATATATCCTCTTGGTCAACCTTTCCTCACTCATTCTCTCCATGTGCCCAAACCATTTCAAAACACCCTCTTCTGCTCTCTCAACCACGCTCTTTTTATTTCCACACATCTCTCTTACCCTTACGTTACTTACTCGATCAAACCACCTCACACCACATATTGTCCTCAAACATCTCATTTCCAGCACATCCATCCTCCTGCTCACAACTCTATCCATAGCCCACGCCTCGCAACCATACAACATTGTTGGAACCATTATTCCTTCAAACATACACATTTTTGCTTTCCAAGATAATGTTCTCGACTTCACCACATTCTTCAAGGCTCCCAGAATTTTCGCCCCTTCCCCCACCCTATGATCCACTTCCGCTTCCATGGTTACATCCGCTGCCAGATCCACTCCCAGATATCTAAAACACTTTACTTCCTCCAGTTTTTCTCCATTCAAACTTACCTCCCAATTGATTTGACCCTCAACCCTACTGTACCAAATAACCTTGCTCTTATTCACATTTACTCTTAACTTTCTTCTTTCACACACTTTACCAAACTCAGTCACCAGCTTCTGCAGTTTCTCACATGAATCAGCCACTAGCGCTGTATCATCAGCGAACAACAACTGACTCACTTCCCAAGCTCTCTCATCCACAACAGACTTCATACTTGCCCCTCTTTCCAAAACTCTTGCATTCACCTCCCTAACAACCCCATCCATAAACAAATTAAACAACCATGGAGACATCACACACCCCTGCCGCAAACCTACATTCACTGAGAACCAATCACTTTCCTCTCTTCCTACACGTACACATGCCTTACATCCTCGATAAAAACTTTTCACTGCTTCTAACAACTTTCCTCCCACACCATATATTCTTAATACCTTCCACAGAGCATCTCTATCAACTCTAATATATGCCTTTTCCAGATCCATAAATGCTACATACAAATCCATTTGCTTTTCTAAGCATTTCTCACATACATTCTTCAAAGCAAACACCTGATCCACACATCCTCTACCACTTCTGAAACCACACTGCTCTTCCCCAATCTGATGCTCTGTACATGCCTTCACCCTCTCAATCAATACCCTCCCATATAATTTACCAGGAATACTCAACAAACTTATACCTCTGTAATTTGAACATTCACTCATATCCCCTTTGCCTTTGTATAATGGCACTATGCACGCATTCCGCCAATCCTCAGGCACCTCACCATGAGTCATACATACATTAAATAACCATATCAACCAGTTAATAATACAGTCACCCCCTTTTATAACAAATTCCACTGCAATACCATCCAAACCTGCTGCCTTGCCGGCTTTCATCTTCCGCAAAGCTTTTACTACCTCTTCTCTGTTTACCAAATCATTTTCCCTAACCCTCTCTTATATATATATATGTATATATATATATATATATATATATATATATATATATATATATATATATATATATATATATATATATATATATATATATATATATATATATATATATATATATATATATATATATATATATATATATATATATATATATATATATACATATATATATATATACATATATATATATATATATATATATATATATATATATATATATATATATATATATATATATATATATATATATATATATATATATATATACATATATATATATATATATATATATATATATATATATATATATATATATATATATATATATATATATATTCTTTCTTTCTTTCTTTCAAACTATTAGCCATTTCCCGCATTAGCGAGGTAGCGTCAAGAACAGAGGACTGGGCCTTTGAGGGAACACCCTCACCCGGCCCAATTCTCTGTTCCTTCTTTTGGAAAATTAAAAAAAAAACCGAGAGGGGAGGATTTCCAGCCCCCCGCTCCCTCCCCTTTTAGTCGCCTTCTACGACACGCAGGGAATACGTGGGAAGTACTCTTAATCCCCTATCCCCAGGGATAATATATATATATATATACATATATATATATATATATATATATATATATATATATAAATATATATATATATATATATATATATATATATATATATATATATATATATATATATATATATATATATATATATATATATTCATTAAATTTTGGGAATAATAAAAAGATGTTTTGGAAGCAGATGAATAAAGTGCGTAAGACAAGGGAACAAATGGGAACATCTGTGAAGGAGGCAAATGTGGAGAAAATAACAAGAAGTGGTGAAGTGAGAAGGAGAAGGAGTGAACATTCTGAAGGAAAGTTGAATGTGTTTGATGACAGAGTGGCTGATATAGGGTGTTTTGGTCGAGGTGGTTTGCGAAGTGAGAGGGTCAGTGAGAATGATTTGGTAAACAGAGTAGAGGTAGTGAAAGTTTTGCGGAAGATGAAAGCCGGTAAGGCGGCGATTTTGGATGGTATTGCTGCGAAATTTATTAAAAGACGGGGTGACTGTGATGCTGACTGGTTGGTGAGGATATTCAATGTATGTATGGTTCATGGTGAAGTGCCTGTAGATTGGTGGAATGCATGCATAGTGCCATTGTACAAAAGCAATGGGAATAAGGACGAGTGTTCATATTACATGGGGTATCAGTTTATTAAGTATTACTGGGAGGGTATTGATTGATAAGATGAAGACATGTACAGAGCATCAGATTGGGGAAGAACAGTGTGGTTTCAGAAGCGGTAGAGGATGTGTGGATCAGGTGTTTGTTCTGAGGAATGTATGTGAGAAATACTTAGAAAAACAGCATTTATGGATCTGAAAAAAGGCATATGATAGAGTTGATAGAAATGGTCTGAGGAAGGTATTAAGAGTATATTGTGTGGGAGGTAAGATGCTAGAAGCAGTGGAAAGTTTTTGTTTTTATCAAGGATGTAAGGCATGTGTATTGTAGGAACAGGGGAGAGTGATTGGTTGTCAGTGAATGTTGGTTTGCGGCAGGGGTGCGTGATTTCTCCATGGTTGTTTGATTTGTTTATGGATGCGGTTGTTAGGGAGGTGAATGTAAGAGTTTGGAGAGAGGGGCAAGTATGTAGTCTGTTGCGGATGAGAGAGCTTGGGAAGTGAGTCAGTTGTTGCTGATCCTGGTGAGAAACTGCAGAAGTTGGTGACCGAGTTTGGTAAAGTGTGTGAAAGAAGAAAGCTGAGAGTAAATGTGAATAAGAGCAAGGTAATTAGGTTTAGTAGGGTTGAGGGACAAGTAATTTGGGATATAAGTTTGAATGGAGAAAAACTGCAGGAAGTGAAGTGTTTTAGATATATGGGAGTGGATTTAGCAGCGTATGGAACCATGGAAGCGGAAGTGAGTCACATGGTTGGGGAGGAAGCGAAGGGTCTGGGAGCGTTGAAAAATGTGTGGAAGGCATGAACGATATCTCGCCCAAGCAAAATTGGGTATGTTTGAAGGAATAGTGGTTCCAACAATGTTATATGGTTGTGAGGCGTGGGGGCTATAGATAGGGTTGTGCGGATTAGGGTGGATGTATTGGAAATGAAATGTTTAAGACTTTGAACGATCGGGGCCTGAACATACAGGAGGGCGAAAGGCATGCAAGGAATAGAGTGAATTGGAACGATGTGGTATACCGGGGTCGACGTGTTGTCAATGGATTGAACCAGGGCATGTGAAGCGTCTGGGGTAAATCATGGAAGGTTTTGTTGGTCCTGGATGTGGAAAGGGAGCTATGCTTACGGTGCATTACACTTGACAGCTAGAGACTGAGTGTGAACGAATGTGGCCTTTGATGTCTCTTCCTAGCGCTTCCTCGCGCGCACGCGGGGGGGAGGGGGGTTCCATTTTCATGTGTGGCGGGGTGGTGACGGGACTGGATGAAGGCAGCAAGTATGAATATGTACATGTGTATTTATGCATATGTCTGTGTATGTATATATAGGTATACGTTGAAATGTATGGGTATGTATATGTGCGTGTGTGGGCGTTTATGCTTATACATGCGCATTTGAATGGGTTGGGCCATTCTTTCGTCTGTTTCCTTACGCTACCTCGCTAACGAGTGAGACAGCGAATAAGTGTAATAAACAAATAGATAGATTCATATATATATATATATATATATATATATATATATATATATATATATATATATATATATATATATATATATATTTTTTTTTTTTTTTTTTTTTTTTTTAAACTTTGTCGCTGTCTCCCGCGTTTGCGAGGTAGCGCAAGGAAACAGACGAAAGAAATGGCCCAACCCTCCCCATACACATGTACATACACACGTCCACACACGCAAATATACATACCATATATATATACGCATATATATATATATATATATATATATATATATATATATATATATATATATATATATATATATATATATATATATATATATATATTTATTCATATATTATCCCTCACTATTTGCGTATGCAAACACACATGCTCTAGTCTAAGCCAGGTACCTGTATGTGTGCGTGTGTATATGTCTGTCTCTCTGTCTGTGTGTCTGTCTGGATGTCTGTTGCATGATAATGGCGATCATCAATGATAAAGACAGAACACAATGATCCATAACATAGTCATGCTGGACACATTTTCTAGTCGGTGCAGCACATCCTCCTCCTTGATCCTCTCTGCATCGAGACCATCACCAGGATTACCTAGCATATGTTCGCTGATAAAAAAAAACTCCCAATATTTTCCAAAGGATTTTCACGGTTAGATCCCACGTCCTCATTAAGCAACCACAATACCCTCATCTATAACATTAGCTCGTTAATACAAAACTCCACCATTTGCATAAAACTGTCGCTGAAAGGCGGGTCTTCCTACGAACTTGCCTTCTCGTTTGATCATCGGAAGGAGCCTTTTAATCTAGCTAATATGTCGGTAAGTCTCCGCCCTGCCCGTTCTGCCCGCCTGCGTCTTATCTCCGGCCACGTCCGGCCCACAAGTTGCTACAAGGGGGACGATTTACATAATATCCCTCAAACCGCGTCTTTTCTCCCCCAAATCCCCCTAAGGACAGCAGATTTTCCCCGCTTCGGGCCCAGCGGAGACGAGACGTCCCGTAAATCCCTCGATTGCTTCGAGGGAGCTAAAGTACGAGGTGAATTTCCCCGAAAAAATCTCCTCTCTCTCTCTCTCTCTCTCTCTCTCTCTCTCTCTCTCTCTCTCTCTCTCTCTCTCTCTCTCTCTCTCTCTCTCTCTCTCTCTCTCTCTCTCAGGGATAAGATGAGTAAACAGCCAGCGACCTGGGAGGTGCCACCGCCTGGGTATCCAATAGGAAAGATAAACAGCTTTGGTTTGCTTCCATGAAAATATGAATCATACGAGCTGTAGCTTGTGGGTGAAATGCAATGGTCTAGACAAGGGCACGATGTTTCAGCTTGAGAGAATCATTTGGAGCACGTCAGCTGTAATTGAAACTTTGATGTCTTATCCGCCATTCGTGGCTTCTTAGCTGGTGTATTATGTGAAAAAGACTCTCAGGTTATGTACTGAGCCAGTTTGAGTACCTGACCATTGGGGGCTGACAAAGACCCTTTGTCACCTCAGTAATCCCTCAGCGGTACCGCTCACAGGATGAACAAGGTCGCCACCATGATTTAGCCGCTGATACTGGCTAAACTTACTGGGAAACTTATTGGGTTGGCTGAGACACTGCCCCTTCCAGGGCCTGTCAGATTAGTGTGTGTGTGTGTGTGTGTGTGTGTGTGTGTGTGTGTGTGTGTGTGTGTGTGTGTGTAATTACTTTTTCTTTTCACTGTTTGTGTGTGGGACAGAGTTTTCTCCTCGTATTGACCCATCTCTTGGCTTTGTTTGTATGTACACCCAACAAATAAAGTGTCTTTAAAGACGGGTCTAATGGGTTCGAAAATGAACCATATGACTCCTATTGTCATGGAAAGGTTGGTAAGTGTGAATGCATTGATTCATAATTATGCTTTCTGCTCAAGTAGTATTTACTTCCAAGATAAGGAATGAATAAGATGCATCATAGCTGTTTGAGAGCAGTATACCCATCATAAGCTTTGTTTTAACACATTGAGAAATATATACAAGGGAAGCAAGGCTAGCAATGTGAGGCAAGTCTCGTGGAAAATTGGTCGAGATACTTGTCAAGTTCATATTGTCTTATACAAAAATCAAAGATAGTTTATTTCTTGGCTGTGTTCAATTTTCTCTGCGTGAACACACACACTCAAGCATACACACACACTCCTAGCTTAGGCTGGAGTGTGTTTGTGCCTAAGTACACAGCAGTACAGACATCGCACGTACATACAATTTTAGAAACGGGGCAACACAAGCGTAAAATTCTTTCCCCGTAGATTTTCAATGTCTGTGTAAGTCTAATTAAACAGGAAACCTCCAGAGAGTAAGTTGGGAATCGAGGTGATGGCAGAGGTCTGTAAAGTCGTTGAGAGACACTGGAAATAGTGGGTTACAGAAGCATATGATATCTTCCAATCAACGGCGCATTTTGATTGCTCGAAAGAAGCTCTTGCGATGGAGCAGAGAACTTTGGTGAATTCAGGAGAAAACCGCTTGTAAGGTTTCATAGGTTGGTGAGTCATCGGGTAATGTAAGACGCTTTACTTTTATGTTCTGTAACCGTTTGACGATTTCCAATTCTTGCACTGAATCTTAGGGTGAGGAGGCTGGGAGGCAAGCAGTATCAAGATGGAGGAGTCCCTTGTAGATCAAGATCCATCTTCACTAGAAAGTTGAGATGGAGTCTGCTTGTTCAAATCGTTCATCTCTTTCAGTTTCCCGTACCACTTTGTCGGTGTTGGACTACTTCAGGTGATGTAATTTGTTTGCTTAATAAAACCTTATGTTTCGTGAACTGTTTGTTCGGGAGAGTTTTGTAGACCTTAATGCTGGTGCAGCAGGTGTCTTGGTCTCACTGCTTCATTAATCTCCTCCTGCAGGACGTGGTCAGATGAGCGTAATCCCGCGGATCTCTAAGGAAAGAAGCGAAAATAGGATTCTGTGTCGGTGTTGATGTAATTTTTTCGTTTAGTTTACACAGTCATTCACGCCTAACACTTCAGTCCAAGTATGCTAGTCAAGTCAATGTTCCAAAATGACGTCTACGGAGTGTGTGTGACCGTCCTCTATATCTCGACCATCCGCCTCAGATTCTAGATCGTTGATGCGGGAAGGAGACCGGAGTGGTGGAAGGTTTGCCGGGGTGGTGAGGGATTGGTCAGCCACATCGGGTGAGATAAGGCCAAGAATGCCCTCACCGTGTGTGGGAAGCGCATAAGGTGACTATGTACTATCATTGCGTCAAATAATTTTCAGATTAATAAACTTACTCTGTAGAAGAAAGGTTGTGCTAATCATCAGGACTTTTACAAGCATTATTCTAATGTACGAAATATTTCTAATTTTCATTTGAGAGCTTGATTAGGTTTACTGACAACCAATACATCTCAAAGAATCAACATAATGCTTTAGAAATGAAGAGTCGTTTAATCCAATAATATGATGAACAAAAGTGTAGAGGGTTTTGAAGTAGAGGGAATATGGGCGTCAATGGTTTAAAAGAAAAAAAATATTTTTTCTATTACAAGCTCAACGTAACTTCAAGTTTTAACGGTGGCTTCTACATCGGGAGCAACCCGTTGAACAGTGTCATCGGAAAAAAAAGATACTCGCCTCTACCTTGTTGCAATAGACTGAGGGAATAATTTTTTGAGAAATGAGACCCAAGTAATGCCCTTAGTTTCAATCGACTACGAACATTTTTCATCTTAGTGGAAACTGTTTTACAAGCGTCTGTCATAAAATCTCTACGATATGTTCTTTATAATGTTTGAAGAATAGATAGGGTAGTGTACTGTCTACTTCACAATGATGTACGAAGGGAGAAATTTCTAACACTGATGATGATGATTAATGACTCTCGATGAATCAATTTTGTTGAATGAGCAGCCTGGACACTGACTGGCCATCCTCTCGCGAAGGATTCAAATTACCGAAAGCGCATATGCATCGCTTGAAGCCGAGGAAACTCAGAAAATGGGTCTTCCAACGCAACTCTTTAGGAAATGCGTTATACTCTTCAGTATTGTATGAAAGCAAAACAAATATATGATAATAAAACTCTCCTTAACTATTAATGAAAAAGATTAGAAAATCCATGCGATGACACACCAACAGATATCCAAAGATAGATTAAACAAATCAATGTCCCGAAATATTAATGAAACAAAACCTGAACCTAGTAAACCAGACCGTAAGACATTTTTTCTAAAACCCTCGATAATTGCAAAAAATTTTCCTGTATGGAAACATCGATAAATCTACTAACAAAGAGGCACAAGATTAACAATATGTTTCAATTTGTAGCCGGTGCTAATCTTATCAAAATCTCCACATATCACTTACTTGTTACTTGCGTTCCTGACTGATGCACCATGAAGTGTTAGTGAGGTGGTTCAGTGGTGTATCTCTGTAGAGGAAGCAGAGCGGGTGATGCAACATTACAAATGATGGAAACAGTTGAGCAGATTAGTGGTAGTAGTCCCGCACATCTGAGAATTTCAGTATTTTGCATTTGTGTGTGTGTGTGTGTGTGTGTGTGTGTGTGTGTGTGCGTGTGTGTGTGTGTGTGTGTGTGACTCCACTTCGCCAGAGGTACAACCGGGGATGCCAGAACACAACCGTTCCACATAAGGAAATGCGTCATCACTTGGCCTTGACATCAATAAAGAATCATGCTCGTTACCAGACAAGAACACATAGCAAGTTGTCGCTTTTGTTCTGTGTGGCATCAAAGGCCCGCACATGCACTAACCACTTCTTGGACATGACTAAGTCACAAGTTCTTTGGTTCCAGCTCACAAGAGGCTCGCTTGAGCCCAACTATGCACTCCACATGGAATGTAACCAATCGATGACGCTCGAGCTAAAATGCCTGGACGATTTTCTCTAGTGGACGCAGAACGAGTGTGCGATGAAGGGTGGTTTGAGGTATGCTAAACTTTTTGTTTTCAAATGTATGAGTCAGGAATGTTGTACTGCAAGTGTGTTGTTCACAAAAAGTTGATGAGTGCACCTACAAGGGCGCTCCAGTTATTATTCATTCCGTCTTAACTGCGTCCACACATATTCTTTTTACAAACCTAAGCAATCATTCATTTGTATTCGTTTTTTAAGGAGTATTTTCTTCATGTGCGTAGGACATCATGCTTGGCCTGGGCGCTTATTTAGAAGAAAGAATACCAGTATAGGAGTTGCTTTGCAGGTGAAAGGGAGAGGAGGAAACCAGTGCTCTGCCCCGTGCCTGGTGATGGAGTGGTGAGGAATTGGGGCCAGGGATCTTGTCCCGTGCCTAGAGATGGAGTGGGAAGGGATTGGAGCAAGGGATTTTGCCTCATGCTTCGCACTGGAGAGAGGGTTGGAAGGAAAATTGGGGGCAGGGATCTTGCCCCATGTCTGGTAATGAAGTGGGGAGGAACTGGGACCAGGGATCTTGCCCCGTCCCTGGCAATGAAGTGGGGAGGAACTGGGGCCAGGGATCTTGCCCCGTCCCTGGCAATAGAGTGAGGAGGAACTGGGCCAAGGGATCTTGCCCTGTCCCTGGCAATGGAGTGGGGAGGGGGGGGGGCGACTGGGGCCAAGGATCTTGCCCCGTGCTTGGCAATGGAGTGGGAAGGGAATGGAGACAGGGATTTTGCCCCGTGCTGGGCAATGGGGTTGGGAAGGATTGGGCCAGGGATCTTACTCCGTGCTTAGTGATGGAACTTGGTTCAGGGATCTTGCCCTGTGCCTGGCAATGGAGTGGGGAGGACCTGGGGTCAGGGATTTTGCCCCGACCCAGGCAATGACGTGGGGAGGGACTGGGGCCAGGGATCTTACTCCGTGCCTAGTAATGGAGTGGGGAAAAACTGGGGCCAGGGGTCTTGTCCCGTGCCAGGCAATGGAGCGGGGAGGAACTGGGCCCCGTGCCTGCTGATGGTGCACCGACCATCACATGATATATTTGACATTGTTAAAGAGACGTCTTTTCTCTCCTGCCATTGTTGGCTGACGGAAAAGATATATTTATTTACGAGGCGCCCAGGAAGCAACGCTCTCTCCTGATGTTCCTCTGGTGCTCCTTTTTTTATTTCTTTTCATTTATTTTCTTTCTTTTTTTTTCTTTCTCTCTCACTGATGGATGAGAACTCTTGGGGTACATCGAGAGCATAAATTTGGCCTGACTGAGTTTCCTCACATGTCAAGGAGTGTTGAGTGAAACTGTGTTTTGGGTAGATGGACCAATGTTGACGACGGTAACTACTGTCATGCTGCTAACATCCTACACGGCAGATGTTTGGCTAATGCTTATCTTTTGACGGATCATTTAGCCAAAAACATCCACCGTCGGACATTATACAATGCTGCTCAGTACCAGACGACACCATACCAGTTAACGGACCTGTATATATCTTAACCATGTAATATACCCCGAGAATCGAACCCTGGTCCATCTGAGTGGCAGAAAAATCGCATCTCCGTAAGCATTCGCTGATTAGGCTACCTGGCTGCCACAGAGATGGACCAGGATTCAATTCTCAGGGTATAACGACAGATAGTTTACATTGCATAGTTGAGATATATACACATTACCAAAGTGCCTCGCGAGTCGACAATAAAGACTTCCTTCCTTGTTCAAAGCGTGAGCGGTAGTATTTCCACCTTGTCAGGAAGCGTGATGCATCACAAATCGGCCAGATGGTTATGGAGGAAGTGATGTGTCAAGCTCGTCGTGCCCCATGGGTTAGGAAACTTGACTGCACACAGATGGACTGGAGTACGATTCTTGGGGTATAGTGGTAAACACTTTACATCTACATCATGGGTTCATTGCAGGAATACATATATATATATATATATATATATATATATATATATATATATATATATATATATATATATATATATATATATATATATATATATATATATATATATATTATTATCATTATTATTATTTTCCTTTGTCGCTGTCTCCCGCGTTTGCGAGGCAGCGCAAGGAAACAGACGAAAGAAATGGCCCAACCCACCCCCATACACATGTATATACATACCCGTCCACACACGCAAATATACATACCTATACATCTCAATGTACACATATATATACACACACAGACACATACATATATACCCATGAACACAATTCACACTGTCTGCCTTTATTCATTCCCATCGCCACCTCGCCGCACATGGAATACCATCCCCTTCTCCCCTCATGTGTGCGAGGTAGCGCTAGGAAAAGACAACAAAGGCCCCATTCGTTCACACTCAGTCTCTAGCTGTCATGCAATAATGCCCGAAACCACAGCTCCCTTTCCACATCCAGGCCCCAAACAACTTTCCATGCTTTACCCCAGACGCTTCACATGCCCTGATTCAATCCACTGACAGCACGTCAACCCCGGTATACCACATCGATCCAATTCACTCTATTCCTTGCCCGCCTTTCACTCTCCTGCATGTTCAGGCCCCGATCACTCAAAATCTTTTTCACTCCATCTTTCCACCTCCAATTTGGTCTCCCACTTCTCCTCGTTCCCTCCACCTCCGACACATATATCCTCTTGGTCAATCTTTCCTCACTCATTCTCTCCATGTGCCCAAACCATTTCAAAACACCTTCTTCTGCTCTCTCAACCACGCTCTTTTTATTTCCACACATCTCTCTTACCCTTACATTACTTACTCGATCAAACCACCTCACACCACATATTGTCCTCAAACATCTCATTTCCAGCACATCCACCCTCCTGCGCACAACTCTATCCATAGCCCACGCCTCACAACCATACAACATTGTTGGAACCACTATTCCTTCAAACATACCCATTTTTGCTTTCCGAGATAATGTTCTCGACTTCCACACATTCTTCAAGGCTCCCAGGATTTTCGCCCCCTCCCCCAATCTATGATTCACTTCCGCTTCCATGGTTCCATCCGCTGCCAGATCCACTCCCAGATATCTAAAACACTTCACTTCCTCCAGTTTTTCTCCATTCAAACTTACCTTCCAATTGACTTGACCCTCAACCCTACTGTACCTAATAACCTTGCTCTTATTCACATTTACTCTTAACTTTCTTCTTTAACACACTTTACCAAACTCAGTCATCAGCTTCTGCAGTTTCTCACATGAATCAGCCTCCAGCGCCGTATCATCAGCGAACAACAACTGACTCACTTCCCAAGCTTTATCATCCACAACAGACTTCATACTTGCCCCTCTTTCCAAAATTCTTGCATTCACCTCCCTAACAACCCCATCCATAAACAAATTAAACAACCATGGAGACATCACACACCCCTGCCGCAAACCTACATTCACTTAGAACCAATCACTTTCCTCTCTTCCTACACGTACACATGCCTTACATCCTCAATAAAAACTTTTCACTGTTTCTAACAACTTGCCTCCCACACCATATATTCTTAATACCTTCCACAGAGCATCTCTATCAACTCTATCATATGCCTTCTCCAGATCCATAAATGCTACATACAAATCCATTTGCTTTTCTAAGGATTTTTCACATACATTCTTCAAAGCAAACACCTGATCCACACATCCTCTACCACTTCTGAAATCACACTGCTCTTCCCCAATCTGATGCTTTGTACATGCCTTCACCCACTCAATCAATACCCTCCCATATAATTTACCAGGAATACTCAACAAACTTATACCTCTGTAATTTGAGCACTCACTCTTATCCCCTTTGCCTTTGTGCAATGACACTATGCACGCATTCCGCCAAACCTCAGGCACCTCACCATGAGTCATACATACATTAAATAACCTTACGAACCAGTCAACAATACAGTCACCCCCTTTTTTAATAGATTCCACTGCAATACCATCCAAACCAGCTGCCTTGCCGGCTTTCATCTTCCGCAAAGCTTTTACTACCTCTTCTCTGTTTACCAAATCATTTTCCCTAACCCTCTCACTTTGCACACCACCTCGACCAAAACACCCTATATCTGCCACTCTATCATCAAACACATTCAACAGACCTTCAAAATACTCACTCCATCTCCATCTCACATCACCACTACTTGTTATCACCTCCCCATTTGCGCCCTTCACTGAAGTTCCCATTTGCTCCCTTGTCTTACGCACTTTACCTCCTTCCAGAACATCTTTTTATTCTCCCTAAAATTTAATGATACTCTCTCACCCCAACTCTCATTTGCCCTCTTTTTCACCTCTTGCACCTTTCTCTTGACCTCCTGTCTCTTTCTTTTATACATCTCCCACTCAATTGCATTTTTCCCCGCAAAAATCGTCCAAATGACTCTCTCTTCTCTTTCACTAACAATCTTATTTCTTCATCCCACCACTCACTACCCTTTCTAATCAACCAACCTCCCACGCTTCTCATACCACAAGCATCTTTTGCGCAATCCATCACTGATTCCCTAAATACATCCCATTCCTCCCCCACTCCCCTTACTTCCATTGTTCTCACTTTTTTCCATTCTGTACTCAGTCTCTCCTGGTACTTCCTCACACAAGTCTCCTTCCCGAGCTCAGTTACTCTCACCACCCTCTTCACCCCAACATTCACTCTTCTTTTCTGAAAACCCATACAAATCTTCACCTTAGCCTCCACAAGATAATGATCAGACATACTCCAGTTGCACGTCTCAGCACATTAACATCCAAAAGTCTCTCTTTCGCGCGCCTGTCAATTAGCGCGTAATCCAATAACGCTCTCTGGCCATCTCTCCTACTTACATACGTATACTTATGTATATCTCGCTTTTTAAACAAGGTATTCCCAATCACCAGTCCTTTTTCAGCACATAAATCTACAAGCTCTTCACCATTTCCATTTACAACACTGAACACCCCATGTGTACCAATTATTCCCTCAACTGCCACATTACTCACCTTTGCATTCAAATCACCCATCACTATAACCCGGTCTTGTGCATCAAAACCACTAACACACTCATTCAGCTGCTCCCAAAACACTTGCCTCACATGATCTTTCTTCTCATGCCCAGGTGCATATGCACCAATAATCACCCATCTCTCTCCATCAACTTTCAGTTTTACCCATATTGATCGAGAATTTACTTTCTTACATTCTATCACATACTCCCACAAATCCTGTTTCAGGAGTACTGCTACTCCTTCCCCTGCTCTTGTCCTCTCACTAACCCCTGACTTTACTCCCAAGACATTCCCAAACCACTCTTCCCCTTTACTCTTGAGCTTCGTTTCACTCAGAGCCAAAACATCCAGGTTCCTTTCCTCAAACATACTACCTATCTCTCCCCTTTTTTCACATCTTGGTTACATCCACACACATTTAGACACCCCAATCTGAGTCTACGAGGAGGATGAGCACTCCCCGCGTGACTCCATCTCTTTCCCTTTTTTAAGAAAGTTAAAATACAAGGAGGGGAGGATTTCTGGCCCCCCGCTCTCGTCCCTTCTAGTCGCCTTCTACGACACGTGAGGAATGCGTAGGAAGTATTCTTTCACCCCTATCCCCAGGGATATATATATGTATATATATATATATATATATATATATATATATATATATATATATATATATATATATATATATATATATATATATATATATATATATATATATATATATATATATATATATATACATATATTTATATATATATATATATATATATATATATATATATATATATATATATATATATATATATATATATATATATATATATATATATATATGTAAATATATATATATATATATATATATATATATATATATATATATATATATATATATATATATATATATATATATATATATATATATTATTATTATTATTATCTTTATTATTATTTTGCTTTGTCGCTGTCTCCCGCGTTAGCGAGGTAGCGCAAGGAAACAGACGAAAGAATGGCCCAACCTACCCACATGCACACGTATATACATACACGTCCACACACGCTAATATACATACCTATACATCTCAACGTATACATAGTATACACACACAGACATATGCATATATACACATGTACATAACTCATACTGTCTGCCTTTATTCATTCCCATCGCCACCCTGCCACTCATGAAATAACCCCCCCCCCTCATGTGTGTGAGATAGAGCTAGGAAGGCAACAAAGGCCCCATTCGTTCACACTCAGTCTCTAGCTGTCATGTAATAATGCACCGAAACCACAGCTCCCTTTCCACATCCAGGCCCCACAGAACTTTCCATGGTTTACCCCAGACGCTTCACATGCCCCAGTTCAATCCATTGACAACACGTCGACGCCGGTATACCACTTCGTTCCAATTCACTCTATTCCTTGCACGCCTTTCACCTTCCTGCATGTTCAGGCCCCGATCACGCAAAATCATTTTCACTCCATCTTTCCACCTCCAATTTGGTCTCCCACTTCTCGTTCCCTCCACCTCTGACACATGTATCCTCTTGGTCAATCTTTCCTCACTCTCTCTCCACCACACTGTATTTATTACCAAATTTCTCTCTTACCCTTTCATTACTTACTTTATTTACCTCCTTTCAAAGCATCTTTTTATTTTCCCTAAAATTTATTGATACTCTCTCACCCCATCTCTCATTTGCCCTCCTCTTCACGTCTTGCACATTTCTCTTGAACTCCTGCTTCTTTCTTTTATACATCTCCCACTCATCTGCATTATTTCCCTACAAAAAATCGTCCAAATGACTTTCTCTTCTCTTTCACTAATAGTCTTACTTCTTCATCCCACCTCTCACTACCCTTTCTAATCTGCCCACCTCCAACCGCTTCTCATGCCACAAGCATCTTTTGCGCAAGCCATCACTGCTATCCTTAAGTACATCCCATTCCTCCTCCACTCCCCTTACGTCCTTTGTTCTCACCTGGTACTTCCTCACACAAGTCTCCTTCCCAAGCTCACTTACTCTCACTACCCTCTTCACCTCAGCATTCTCTCTTCTTATCTGAAAGCCTCTACAAATCTTCACCTTCGCCTCCACAAGATCAGACATTCCTCAAGTTGCACCTCTCAGCACATTAACATCCAAAAGTCTCTCTTTCGCACGCCTATCAATTAACACGTAATCCAATAACGCTTTCTGGCCATCTCTCCTACTTACATACGTACGCTTATGT
Source organism: Panulirus ornatus (assembly GCF_036320965.1). Classification (NCBI taxonomy): domain Eukaryota; kingdom Metazoa; phylum Arthropoda; class Malacostraca; order Decapoda; family Palinuridae; genus Panulirus; species Panulirus ornatus. Next base: position 41,946,097 of record NC_092236.1, read on the forward strand.
ATATCTCTCTATTTACACCAAGTATTCCCAATCACTAGTCCTTTTTCAGCACATAAATCACAAGCTCTTCACCATTTCCATTTCCAACACTGAACACCTCGTGTACACCAATTATTCCCTCAACTGTCACATTACTCACCTTTGCATTCAAATCACCCATCACTATAACCCGGTCTCGTGCATCAAAACTAGTAACACACTCACTCAGCAGCTCCCAAAATACTTGCCTCTCACGATCTTTCTTCTCATGCCCAGGTGCATATGCACCAATAATCACCCATCTCTCTCCCTCCACTTTCAGTTTTCCCCATATCAATCCACAGTTTACTTTCTTACATTCTATCACAATTTTGGACAATCTTGGATAATCGCATTTTTACCAAATGGCGTCCTAGCTTCGTCTCTCCGATGTATATCAACTGACTGTTATATTTCTTTCTTGTGTCTCCCCTGATGATGTGATTATTACACGAAATGCACTTGGGAACTTATCGTTTTTTTATTTTCCCCGTGGACTCATAAGAATATATATATATATATACATATATATATATATATATATATATATATATATATATATATGTATATATATATATATATATATATATATATGTATATATATATATATATATATATATATATATATATATATATATATATATATATATATATATATATATATATATATATATATATATATATATATATATATATATTTATATATAAATATATATATATATATATATATATATATATATATATATTTATCCCTGGGGATAGGGGAGAAAGAATACTTCCCACGTATTCCCTGCGTGTCGTAGAAGGCGACTAAAAAGGGAGGGAGCGTGGGGCTGGAAATCCTCCCCTCACTTTTTTTTTTTTTCTTTTAATTTTCCAAAAAAAAGGAGCAGAGAACTGGGCCAGGTGAGGATATTCCCTCAAAGGCCCAGTCCTCTGTTCTTAACGCTACCTCGCTAACGCGGGAAATGGCGAATAGTTTGAAAGAAAAGAAAGATATATATATATATATGTATATATATATATATATATATATATATATATATATATATATATATATATATATACATATATATATATATATTGGAAAGGATCACAATTTTGCGAGTAATCAAGATATATCTATGAGTCCACGGGGAAAATGAAACGCGATAAGTTCCAAAGTGCACTTTCGTGTAATAATCACATCATCATGGGAGACACAAGAGAGAAATTTAAGACAGTTGATATACATGGAAGAGACGAAGCTAGGACGCCATTCGGTAAACATGCGATTGTCCAAGACAGACAACAAGCGTTCATAAACTTATCAGTTTACAAATTATATCAACAATAAAGCTATCTAATTTGTATAGAATTAGAAGAATCATTACTTACTCGATCAAACCACCTCACACCACATATTGTTCTCAAACATCTCATTTCCAGCATATTCACCCTCCTCCGCACAACTCTATCTATAGCCCAGGCCTCGCAACCATATAATATGGTCGGAACCAATATTCCTTCAAACATACCCATTTTTGCTCTCCGAGATAACGTTCTCGCCTTCCACACATTTTTCAACGCTCTCAAAACTTTCGCCTCCTTTCCCACCCTATGACTCACTTCCGCTTCCATGGTTCCATCCGCTGCCAAATCCATTCCCAGATATCTAGTACACTTTACTTCCTCCAGTTTTTCTCCATTCAAACTTACCTCCCATTTGACTTGTCCCTCAACCATACTGTACCTAATTACCTTGCTCTTATTCATATTTGCTCTCAGCTTTCTTTTTTAACATACTTTACCAAACTCAGTCACCAGCTTCTGCAGTTTCTCACCCGAATCAGCCACCAGTATGTATCATCAGCGAACAACAACTGACTCACTTCCCAAGCTCTCTCAACCACAACGGACTGCATACTTGCCCTTCTCTCCAAAACTCTTGCATTCACCTCCATAACAACTTCAACCATAAACAAATTAAACAACCATGGAGACATCACACACCCCTGCCGCAAACCACCATTCACTGAGAACCAATCATTTTCCTCTCTTCCTAGTCGTACACATGCCTTACATCCTCGATAAAAACTTTTCACTGTTTCTAACAACTTTCCTCCCACACCATATATGCCTTTTCCAGATCCATAAATGCTACATACAAATCCACTTGCTTTCCTAAGTATTTCTCACACACATTCTTCAAAGCAAACACCTGATCCACACATTCTCTACCAATTCTGAAACCACACATCCTCTACCACTTCTGAAACCACACTGCTCTTCCCCAGTCTGATGCTCTGTACATGCCTTCACCCTCTCAGTCAATAGTCTCCCATATAATTTCCCAGGAATACTCAATAAACTTATTCCTCTGTGATTTGAGCACTCACTCTTATCCCCTTTGCCTTTGTACAATGGCACCATGCACGCATTCCGCCAATCCTCAGGCACCTCACCATGAGTCATACATACATTAAATAACCTTACCAACCAGTCAACAAGTCACCTTTTTTAACAAATTCCACTGCATTCCCATCCAAACCCGCTGCCTTGCCGGGTTTCATCTTCCTCAAAGCTTTTATTGCCTCTTTTCTGTTTACCAAATCATTCTCCCTAACCCTCTCACTTTGTACACCACCTCGACCAAAGCATCCTATATCTGCCACTCTATCATCAAACACATTCAACAAACCTTCAAAATACTCACTCCATTTCCTTCTCACATCACCACTACTTGCTATCACCTTTCCATTAGCCCCCTTTGCTAATGCTCCCATTTGTTCCCTTGTGTTACTCACTTTATTTACCTCCTTCCAAAACATCTTTATATATATATATATATATATATATATATATATATATATATATATATATATATATATATATATATATATATATATATATATATATATATATATATTATATATATATATATATATATATATATATATATATATATAGGAAGTTGGGAGTAGTTATTATTCTCTACTTGTGACGTTGTTTCGGCACAATTATTCACTTCCACGTAGCTATATTATGAGCAAGTATAAACCTAATTATGTACGATATGTGATTTTACATATATTTCAGGACAGCTAAGAGATTATTGAAAATAGTTGAAGCCTTAAACGCAGCATAACGCGTAGTAACCAGTGAGAATCACATATCCTTTTCTTTTCTCAAACTTCATTTCTAGAATCACCTTTTCTGACTATTTACATCAAGACAGGAGATGGTATCTGGTCCTGAAGTGCGGGATTTTTGGAATATTCTTCATGTAGAACCACACACCAGAAACATATTGTAGTATTGGGTGCTTCTAAATCTAGCTATGTGCTGGCTTGGCGAGCAAACTACATACACACATTTGTTATCGGCTACTGATGATGCTTAGAAGACACACTTATACCAGTGATGCTCAGGTGAGAGATCAGGCAAATGTCAACATCGAAAGAAGGAGACTGTGGGAGGAAATCGATTCCTTCCTCATCGCTCTGATGAGATCGTGTGGCTACTCACTTGTTTCCACAACAGCCATTCATTGACTCATCAGAACGTGTCATATCTTCATACAAATACGTGGGTTAGGATCCTCGGCGCTGCAGCCGGGCACACCCAACCAAGGCGTTCATTCTTCCCTCGAGGCTGGTCGACAAATGGGTACCTGGTTTAGACTGGGATATGCATGTCTGCGTATACACATAGGAGTTAAAGACATGTTACATATATGCAAGGTTAAAAGATGAGGCAACACGAGTGTTCAAAACTCTTTCCCCGCAATACACAAATAGTTATCACACACCACACACACACACACATGTACCACTTTATATCTGTAAGGCAAATGAAGAATATTCTTTCCTTGACACTGATGAAGGAAACATCCACCAGATACGGAGAAGGAAATGGTAATGGAAGAGATCCCGGATGGACACAGAGGAGCTGGCCGTGTAGCAGGTCATCTGTTGCCGACCATTGACGGTGCCGCCGTAAGATTAACGGAGGGACAGCGGAGGCAGGAAGGAGAAGCGCCATCACCAGTCACCGTAACCCTTCCGGCCTCATCGTGTACGGCAGCGGCGGCCAGCGGCCGGGTCGTCTGCAACCTTTGTGTTCGGTTGAGACTTTGACGTATATTGAGAATGTTGTTCCTGTACTGGTATGTACAGCATTAGCATGTATGTATACATTTTGATATATGTATGTATGTAAACGGATATATATAGAAAGTAAATAAAGATAGGTTTATTGAATTCAGGCAACCATTCGGCTGAAAATACATAGCTGAGAAATTACACAGAACAGGAAGTTTCCCAGAGCAAATATCATGGTCAATACATCATACATTTAGTGGCGATTGTTTTAACATTAAGTGATGTAGAGTTAGTTATATCTTGGTTGAACTGTAGTAGTATATGCATTGTGTATATAATGATGAACAATGAGTGATGTAAAGCTACATACTTGTTAAAGTGCAGTAGTATTGTGTTGACATATACTATATTTCTAATGGCGAACATTGAGTGATATGAATCTATTTGCTTGCTGAACTGCAGTAGAACTGTGTTGATTTATATCATGTATTTAGTGGTGAATATTAAGTGATGAATGTTTTCCCGTTGGATGCGTTACAGTAATGAATTAGTGGAAAAACACATAACTACGGGCAAAGTAAGCTTAATGCTTGCTTAGCTGTGCACTTGTTCATGGATTGTGTACAACATTCATATTCGTAGGTATAGGACAATTCTTGCATCTATACGTGCACTGAGGTGAGTATGGTGAAGGACATCGGTCAGGTGATCGCTTTTATGTTTGTATGTGTAACGTATGTATGTATATATATGTATGCATGTATGTATGTGTGTATGTAGGCACGTGTCTTACCGATGTTAAAACTCTAATGAAAAGTCTGCTAGGCTGAATAATCGCCTGTTAACGAACGGGAGCACAGTCTCGTAGAAAAGGTTCTTGATCCATAAGAATTAAACATCTCCCAGCTTCTAGTAATACCACTGCTTCGATGTTGCAGAAGCCAAACTATGATCATTGTATTGACTGGAACAATGCCGTCTCGGTTAGTAACTCTACCTCCAGTACCACGAATCTTCTATCATTAAATACACAAAGTGTTATAACCTTAATATTAGTGAAGGTCTTTTCAAATTAGATAACTTTATTGACAAAATTTGTAAACAATTCACCTTCTTGTCCACATAAGTTTATGATAAGCTCGTTGTCTGTCTTGATCAATCACATGTTTACCAAATGGCGTCCTAGCTACGTATCATCGTTGTATATCAATTGACTGTTATATTTCTCTCTTGCATCACCTCTGATAATGTGATTATTACACGAAAGTGCACTTGAGAACTTATCGTGTTTTATTTTCCCCTTGGACTCGCAAACGCGGGAGACAGCGACAAAGCAAAAAAAAAAAAAAAAAAAAAAATATATATATATATATATATATATATATATATATATATATATATATATATATATATATATTTTTTTTTTTTTGTCGCTGTCTCCCGCGTTTGCGAGGTAGCGCAAGGAAACAGACGAAATAAATGGCCCAACCCACCCCCATACACATGTATATACATACGTTCACACACGCAAATATACATACCTACACAGCTTTCCATGGTTTACCCCAGACGCTTCACATGCCCTGATTCAATCCACTGACAGCACGTCAACCCCGGTATACCACATCGATCCAATTCACTCTATTCCTTGCCCTCCTTTCACCCTCCTGCATGTTCAAGCCCCTATCACACAAAATCTTTTTCACTCCATCTTTCCACCTCCAATTTGGTCTCCCACTTCTCCTCGTTCCCTCCACCTCTGACACATATATCCTCTTGGTCAATCTTTCCTCACTCATTCTCTCCATGTGCCCAAACCATTTCAAAACACCCTCTTCTGCTCTCTCAACCACGCTCTTTTTATTTCCACACATCTCTCTTACCCTTACTTTGCTTACTCGATCAAACCACCTCACACAACACATTGTCCTCAAACATCTCATTTCCAGCATATCCACCCTCCTGCGCACAACTCTATCCATAGCCCACGCCTCGCAACCATACAACATTGTTGGAACCACTATTCCTTCAAACATACCCATTTTTGCTTTCCGAGATAATGTTCTCGACTTCCACACATTCTTCAAGGCTCCCAGAATTTTTGCCCCCTCCCCCACCCTATGATCCACTTCCGCTTCCATGGTTCCATCCGCTGCCAGATCCACTCCCAGATATCTAAAACACTTCACTTCCTCCAGTTTTTCTCCATTCAAACTTACCTCCCAATTGACTTGACCCTCAACCCTACTGTGCCTAACAACCTTGCTCTTATTCACATTTACTCTTAACTTTCTTCTTTCACACACTTTACCAAACTCAGTCACCAGCTTCTGCAGTTTCTCACATGAATCAGCCACAAGCGCTGTTTCATCAGCGAACAACAACTGACTCACTTCCCAAGCTCTCTCATCCCCAACAGACTTCATACTCGCCCCTCTTTCCAAAACTATTGCATTCACCTCCCTAACAACCCCATCCATAAACAAATTAAACAACCATGGAGACATCACACACCCCTGCCGCAAATCTACATTCACTGAGAACCAATCACTTTCCTCTCTTCCTACACGTACACATGCCTTACATCCTCGATAAAAACTTTTCACTGCTTCTAACAACTTGCCTCCCACACCATATATTCTTAATACCTTCCACAGAGCATCTCTATCAACTCTATCATATGCCTTCTCCAGATCCATAAATGCTACATACAGATCCATTTGCTTTTCTAAGTATTTCTCACATACATTCTTCAAAGCAAACACCTGATCCACACATCCTCTACCACTTCTGAAACCACACGGCTCTTCCCCAATCTGATGCTCTGTACATGCCTCCAACCTCTCAATCAATACCCTCCCATATAATTTACCAGGAATACTCAACAAACTTATACCTCTGTAATTTGAGCACTCACTCTTATCCCCTTTGCCTTTGTACAATGGCACTATGCACGCATTCCGCCAATCCTCAGACACCTCACCATGAGTCATACATACATTAAATAACCTTACCAACCAGTCAATAAAACAGTCACCCCCTTTTTTAATAAATTCCACTGCAATGCCATCCAAACCTGCTGCCTTTCCGGCTTTCATCTTCCGTAAAGCTTTTACTACCTCTTCTCTGTTTACCAAATCATTTTCCTTAACCCTCTCACTCTGCACACCACCTCGACCAAAACACCCTATATCTGCCACTCTATCATCAAACACATTCAACAGACCTTCAAAATACTCACTCCATCTCCTTCTCACATCACCACTACTTGTTATCACCTGCCCATTTGCGCCCTTCACTGAAGTTCCCATTCGTTCCCTTGTCTTACGCACTTTGTTTACCTCCTTCCAGAACATCTTTTTATTCTCCCTAAAATTTAATGATACTCTCCCACCCCAACTCTCATTTGCCCTCTTTTTCACCTCTTGCACCTTTCTCTTGACCTTCTGTATATATATATATATATATATATATATATATATATATATATATATATATATATATATATATATATATATATTTTTTTTTTTTTTTTCAAACCAGTCGCCATTTCCCGCATTAGCGAGGTAGCGTTAAAAACAGAGGACTGGGCCTTTGAGGGAATACCCTCAACTGGCCCAATTCTCTGTTCCTTCTTTTGGAAAAAAAAAAAAAAAAAAAAAAAAAAAACGAGAAGGGAGGATTTCCAGCCCCCCGCTCCCTCCCCTTTAGTCGCCTTCTACGACACGCAGGGAATACGTGGGAAGTATTCTTAATCCCCTATCCCCAGGGAAAAAAAAAAATATATATATATATATATATATATATATTATCCCTGGGGATAGGGGAGAAACAATACTTCCCACGTATTCCCTGCGTGTCGTAGAAGGCGACTAAAAGGGGAGGGAGCGGGTGGCTGGAAATCCTTCCCTCTCGTTTTTTTTTTATTTTCCAAAGGAAGGAATGGAGAGGGGGGCCAGGTGGGGATTTTCCCTCTGAGGCCCAGTCCTCTGTTCTTAACGCTACCTCGCAAACGGGGAAAATGGCGAATAGTGTGAAAAAAAAAATATATATATATATATATATATATATATATATATATATATATATATATATATATATATATATATATATATATATATATATATATATATATACATATATATAAATATATATATATATATATATATATATATATATATATATATATATATATATATATATATATATATACATATATATATACATATTATCCCTGGGGATATGGGAGAAAGAATACTTCTCACGTATTCCCTGCGTGTCGTAGAAGACGACTAAAAGGGGAGGGAGTGGGGGGCTGGAAATCCTCCCCTCTCGTTTTTTTTTTAATTTTCCAAAAGATGGAACAGAGAAGGGGGTCTGGTGAGGATATTCCCTCAGAGGCCCAGTCCTCTGTTCTTAACGCTACCTTGCTAACACGGGAAATGGCGAATAGTTTGAAAGAAAGATATTATTTTATTATTATTTTGCTTTGTCGCTGTCTCCCGCGTTTGCGAGGTAGCGCAAGGAAACAGACGAAAGAAATGGCCCAACCCACCCCCATACACATGTATGTACACACACGTCCACACACGCAATTATACATACCTATACATCTCAATGTACACATATATATACACATACAAGCACATACATATATACCCATGCACACAATTCACACTGTCTGCAATTATTCATTCCCATCGCCACCGCGCCACACATGGAATACCATCCCCCTTCCCCCTCATGTGTGTGGGGTAGCGCTAGGAAAAGACAACAAAGGCCTCATTCGTTCACACTCAGTCTCTAGCTGTCATGGAATAATGCCCTAAACCACAGCTCCCTTTCCACATCCAGGCCCCACACAGCTATCCATGGTTTACCCCAGACGCTTCACATGCCCTGATTCAATCCACTGACAGAGGTATAACTTCTTTTTTTTTTTTTTTTGCTTTGTCGCTGTTTCCCGCGTTTGCGAGGTAGCGCAAGGAAACAGACGAAAGAAATGGCCCAACCCACCCCCATACACATGTATATACATACACGTCCACACACGCAAATATACATACCTACACAGCTTTCCATGGTTTACCCCAGACGCTTCACATGCCCTGATTCAATCCACTGACAGCACGTCAACCCCGGTATACCACATCGATCCAATTCACTCTATTCCTTGCCCTCCTTTCACCCTCCTGCATGTTCAGGCCCCGATCACACAAAATCTTTTTCACTCCATCTTTCCACCTCCAATTTGGTCTCCCACTTCTCCTCGTTCCCTCCACCTCCGACACATATATCCTCTTGGTCAATCTTTCCTCACTCATTCTCTCCATGTGCCCAAACCATTTCAAAACACCCTCTTCTGCTCTCTCAACCACGCTCTTTTTATTTCCACACATCTCTCTTACCCTTACGTTACTTACTCGATCAAACCACCTCACACCACATATTGTCCTCAAACATCTCATTTCCAGCACATCCACCCTCCTGCGCACAACTCTATCCATAGCCCACGCCTCGCAACCATACAACATTGTTGGAACCACTATTCCTTCAAACATACCCATTTTTGCTTTCCGAGATAATGTTCTCGACTTCCACACATTCTTCAAGGCTCCCAGGATTTTCGCCCCCTCCCCCACCCTAAGACCCACTTCCGCTTCCATGGTTCCATCCGCTGCCAGATCCACTCCCAGATATCTAAAACACTTTACTTCCTCCAGTTTTTCTCCATTCATACTTTCCTCCCAATTGACTTGACCCTCAACCCTACTGTACCTAATAACCTTGTTCTTATTCACATTTACTCTTAACTTTCTTCTTTCACACACTTTACTAAACTCAGTCACCAGCTTCTGCAGTTTCTCACATGAATCAGCCACCAGCGCTGTTTCATCAGCGAACAACAACAGACTCACTTCCCAAGCTCTCTCATCCACAACAGACTTCATATTTGCCCCTCTTTCCAAAACTATTGCATTCACCTCCCTAACAACCCCATCCATAAACAAATTAAACAACCATGGAGACATCACACACACACACATCACACACATATATATATATATATATATATATATATATATATATGTATATATATATATATATATATATATATATATATATATATATATATATATATATATATATATATATATATATATATATATATATATGTATATATTTTTTTTTTTTTTTTTTTTTTTTTTTTATACTTTGTCGCTGTCTCCCGCGTTTGCGAGGTAGCGCGAGGAAACAGACGAAAGAAATGGCCCAACCCCCATACACACGTACATACACACGTCCACACACGCAAATATACATACCTACACAGCTTCCCATGGTTTACCCCAGACGCTTCACATGCCTTGATTCAATCCACTGACAGCACGTCAACCCCTGTATACCACATCGCTCCAATTCACTCTATTCCTTGCCCTCCTTTCACCCTCCTGCATGTTCAGGCCCCGATCACACAAAATCTTTTTCACTCCATCTTTCCACCTCCAATTTGGTCTCCCTCTTCTCCTCGTTCCCTCCACCTCCGACACATATATCCTCTTGGTCAATCTTTCCTCACTCATTCTCTCCATGTGCCCAAACCATTTCAAAACACCCTCTTCTGCTCTCTCAACCACGCTCTTTTTATTTCCACACATCTCTCTTACCCTTACGTTACTTACTCGATCAAACCACCTCACACCACACACTGTCCTCAAACATCTCATTTCCAGCACATCCATCCTCCTGCGCACAACTCCATCCATAGCCTACGCCTCGCAACCATACAACATTGTTGGAACCACTATTCCTTCAAACATACCCATTTTTGCTTTCCGAGATAATGTTCTCGACTTCCACACATTTTTCAAGGCTCCCAAAATTTTCGCCCCCTCCCCCACCCTATGATCCACTTCCGCTTCCATGGTTCCATCCGCTGACAGATCCACTCCCAGATATCTAAAACACTTCACTTCCTCCAGTTTTTCTCCATTCAAACTCACCTCCCAATTGACTTGACCCTCAACCCTACTGTACCTAATAACCTTGCTCTTATTCACATTTACTCTTAACTTTCTTCTTCCACACACTTTACCAAACTCAGTCACCAGCTTCTGCAGTTTCTCACATGAATCAGCCACCAGCGCTGTATCATCAGCGAACAACAACTGACTCACTTCCCAAGCTCTCTCATCCCCAACAGACTTCATACTTGCCCCTCTTTCCAGGACTCTTGCATTTACCTCCCTAACAACCCCATCCATAAACAAATTAAACAACCATGGAGACATCACACACCCCTGCCGCAAACCTACATTCACTGAGAACCAATCACTTTCCTCTCTTCCTACACGTACACATGCCTTACATCCTCGATAAAAACTTTTCACTGCTTCTAACAACTTGCCTCCCACACCATATATTCTTAATACCTTCCACAGAGCATCTCTGTCAACTCTATCATATGCCTTCTCCAGATCCATAAATGCTACATACAAATCCATTTGCTTTTCTAAGTATTTCTCACATACATTCTTCAAAGCAAACACCTGATCCACACATCCTCTACCACTTCTGAAACCGCACTGCTCTTCCCCAATCTGATGCTCTGTACATGCCTTCACCCTCTCAATCAATACCCTCCCATATAGTTTACCAGGAATACTCAACAAACTTATACCTCTGTAATTTGTATATATATATATATATATATATATATATATATATATATATATATATATATATATATATATATATATATATATATATATATAGTATATATATATATATATATATATATATATATATATATATATATATATATATATATATATATATATATATATATATATATGTATATATATATATATGTATATATATATATATATATATATATATATATATATATATATATATGTATATATATATATATGTATATATATATATATATATATATATATATATATATATATATATATATATATATATATATATATATATATATATATATATATATATATATATATATATATATATATATATATATATATATATATAGATATATATATATATATATATATATATATATATATATATATATATATATATATATATATATATATATATATATATATATATATATATATATATATATATATATATATATATGTATATATGTATATATGTATATATATATATATATATATATATATATATATATATATATATATATATATATATATATATATATATATATATATATATATATATATATATATATATATATATATATATATATATATGTATATGTATATATGTATATATGTGTATATATATATATATATATATATATATATATATATATATATATATATATATATATATATATATATATATATATATATATATATATATGTTTATGTATATATGTATATATGTGTATATATATATATATATATATATATATATATATATATATATATATATATATATATATATATATATATATATATATATATATATATATATATATATATATCCTTGGGATAGGGGAGAAAGAATACTTCCCCAGCATTCCCAGAGTGTTGTGGAAGGCGACTAAACGGGACGGGAGAGGAGGCTACAAAACCTCCTCTCCTTGTATTTCAACTTTCTAAAAGGGGAAGCAAAAGGAGTCATGCTGGGAGTGCTCATCCTATTCGAAGGCTCAGATTGAGGTGTCTAAATGTGTGTGGATGAAACCAAGATGAGAGAAAAGGAGAGATAGGTAGTATATTTGAGGAAAGGAACCTTGATGTCTTGGCTCTGAGTGAAAAGAAGCTCAAGGATAAAGGAGAACAGTGGCTTGGAAATGTCTTGGGAGTAAAGTCAGGAATTGGTGGGAGGAGAAGAGCAAAGGAAGGAGTAGCACTACTCCTGAAGCAGGAGTTCTGGGAGTATGTGATAGAGTGTAAGAAAATAAACCCTATATTGATATGGGTAAAACTGAGAGTGGATGGAGAGAGATGGGTGATTATTGGTGCCTCTGTACCTGGACATGAGAAGAAAGATCATAAGAGGCAAGAGTTTTGGGAGCAGCTGAGTGAGTGTGTAAGGAGTTTTGATGCACGAGACCGGGTTATAGTGATGGGGGATTTGAACGCTGTAATGTGGCACTTGAGGGTATAATTGGTGTTCATGGGGTGTTCAGTGTTGTAAATGGAAATGATGAAGACGTTGTAGATATGTGTGCTGAAAAAGCACTAGTGATCGGGTAAAGCTGGTTTAAAAAGGAGATATACATAAGAATACGTATGTAAATAGGAAAGATGGCAAGAGAGAGTTATTGGATTACATGTTAATTGAGAGGCGAGTGAATGAGAGACTTTTGGATGTTAATATGCTGAGGAGGGCCACTGGAGAAATGTCTGATCATTACCTTGTGGAGGTGAAGGTTAAGATTTCTAAAGGCTTTCAGAAAAGTAGAGAGAATGTTGGGGTGAGAATGTTTGAAGAGAGTGGTGAGATTAAGTGAGCTTGGAAAGGAGACTTGTGTGAGGAAGTACCAGAAGAGATTGCGTGCAGAATGGAAAAGGTGAGAGCATATGACGTTAGGAGAGTGGGAGAGGAATGGGAGGTATTTGGGAAAGCAGTGATGGTTTACGCAGAAGATGCTTGTAGCATGACAATGGTGGGAGGTGGACTGATTAGAAAGGGTGGTGACTGGTGGGATGAAGAAGTAAGATTGTTAGTGAAAGAAAAAAGAGAGGCGTTTGGACGATTTTTGTAGGGAAATAGTGCGAATGACTGGGAGACGTATAAAAGAAAGAGGCAAGAGGTCAAGAGAAAGGTGCTAGAGGTGAAAAATAAGGCAAATGAGAGTTGGGGTGAGAAGGTATCATTAAAGTTTAGGGAGAATAAAAAGATGTTTTGAAAGGAGGTAAATAATGTGCGTAAGACAAGAGAACAAATGGGGACATCGGTGAAGGGGGCTAATGGGGAGGAAATAACAGGTAACGTTGAAGTGAGAAGGATATGGAGTGAGTAGTTGGAAGGTTTGTGAATATGTTTGATGATAAAATGGCAGATATAGGGTGTTTTGGTCGAGGTGGTGTGCAAAGTGGGAGGTTCAGGGAGAATGGTTTGGTAAACAGAGAAGAGGTAGTGAAAGCTTTGCTGAAGATGAAAGCCAGCAAGGCGGCGGGTTTGCATGATACTGCAATGGAATTTATTAAAAAAGGTAGTAACTGTGTTGTTGACTAGTTGATGAGTATATTCAATGTATGCATGGTTCATGGTGAAGTGCCTGAAGATTGGCGGAAGGCATGCATAGCGCCATTGTACAAGGGCAAAGGGGATATAGGTGAGTGTTCAAATTACAGAGGTATAAGTTTTTTGAGTATCCCTGAGAAATTATATGAGAGGATATTGATTCAGAGGGTGAAAGCATGTACAGAGCATCAGATTCGGGTTGGTTTTAGAAGTGGTAGAGGATATGTGGATAAGATGATTGCTTTGAAAAATGTATGAGAAGTACTTAGAAAAACAGATGGATTTGTATGTAGCATTTATTGATCTGGAGAAGTCATATGTTAGAGTTGATAGCGATGCTTCTTGGAAGGTATTAAGAGTATATGGTGTGGGAGGTAGGTTGCTAGGAGCAGTGAAAAGCTTTTATCAAGGCTGTAAGGTATGTGAGCAACTAGGAAGAGAGGAAATTTATTAGTTCCCAGTGAATGTTCGTTTGCGGCTGGAGTACGTGATGTCTCCATGGCTGATTAATTTGTTTATGGGCAAGTTATTAGAGAGGTGAATGCAAGAGTTTTGGAGAGTAAAGTGTGTGAAAGAAGAAAGGTGAGAGTAAATGTGAGTAAGAGCAAGGTTATTAAGATCAGTAGGGTTGAGGAATAAGCTAATTGGGTGGTAAGTTTGAATGGAGAAGAACTGGAGGAAGTGAAGTGTTGTAGATATCTGGAAGTGGACTTGGCAATGGATGGAACCATGGGAGGGGAGGTGAGTCACAGGGTAAGGGAGGGGCGTGATGTCTTCATGTCTGATTAATTTGTTTATGGACAAGGTTATTAGAGAGGTGAATGCAAGAGTTTTGGAGAGTAAAGTGTGTGAAAGAAGAAAGCTGAGAGTAAATGTGAATAAGAGCAAGGTTTAATTATTAAGATCAGTAGGGTTGAGGGACAAGCTAATTGGGTGGTAAGTTTGAATGGAGAAGAACTGGAGGAAGTGAAGTGTTTTAGATATCTGGGAGGGGACTTGGCAATTGATGGAACCATGGGAGGGGAGGTGAGTCACAGGGTAAGGGAGGGGCGAAGGTTCTAGGAGCGTTGAAGAATGTGTTCAAGTCGAGAACGTTATATAGGGGAGCAAAAATGGATATGTTTGAAGGAATAGTGGTTCCAAAAATGCTATATGGTTGCGAGGCGTGGGTTATAAATAGGGTTTTGTGGAGGAGGATGGATGTGTTGGAAATGAAATGTTTAAAGACAATAGATGCTGTGAGGTGATTTGATCAAGTAAGTAATGAAAGGGTAAGACAGATGTGTGGTAATAAAAAGAGTGTGGTTGAGAGAGTAGAAAAGGGTGTATTGAAATGGTTTCGTCACATAGAGAGAATGAGTGAGGAAAGATTGGCAAAGAGGATATATTTGTCAGAGGTGGAGGGAACGAGAAGTAGGAGAACAAATTGGATGTGGAAGGATGGAGTGAAAAAGATTTGAGCGATCGGGGCCTGAACATACAGGAGGGTGAAAGGCGTGCAGAGAATTGAGTGAATTGGAACGATGTGGTATACCGGGGTCGACGTGGTGTCAATGGATTGAGCTACGGCAAGTGAAGCGTCTGGGTTATACCATGGAAAGTTTTGGGGGCGTGGATGTGGAAAGGGAGCTGTGGTCTCGGTGAATTACACATGAAAACTAGAAACTGAGTGTGAGCGAATGGGGCCTTTTCTTGTCTTTTCCTAGCGCTACATCCCGCGCACGCGGGGGGGGGGGGGGGGGGGGGGGGTCACATGAAGAGAATGAGTGAGAAAAGATCGACCAAGAGGATATATGTGTCTGAGGTGGAAGGAACGAGGAGAAGTGAGAGACCAAATTGGAGGTGGAAAGATGAAGTGAAAAAGATTTTAAGTGATCGGGGCCTGAACATGCATGAGGGTGAAAGGCGTGCAAGGAATAGAGTGAATTGGAACGATGTGGTATACCGGGGTCGACGTGCTGTCAATGGATTGAACCAGGGCATGTAAAGCGTCTGGGGTAAACCATGGAAAGTTCTGTGGGGCCTGGATGTGGAAAGGGAGCTGTGGTCTCGGTGCATTATTACATGAGAGTTAGAGACTGAGTGTGAACGAATGGGGCCTTTGTTGTCTTTTCCTAGCGCTACCTCGCACACATGAGGGGGGAGGGGGTTGTTATTCCATGTGTGGCGGGGTGGCGATGGGAATGAATAAAGGCAGACAGTATGAATTATGTACATGTGTATATATGCATATGTCTGAGTGTGTATATATATATATATATATATATATATATATATATATATATATATATATATATATATATATATATATATATATATATATATATATATATATATATATATGTATACATTGAGATGTATAGGTATGTATATTTGCGTGTGTGGACGTGTATGTATATACATGTGTATGTGGGTGGGTTGGGCCATTCTTTCGTCTGTTTCCTTGCGCTACCTCACTAACGCGGGACACAGCGACAAAGCTAAATATATATATATATATATATATATATATATATATATATATATATATATATATATATATATATATATATATATATATATACATATCCTTTTTTTCATATATTTTCGCCATTTCCTGCGTTAGCGAGGTGGCATTATGAAAAGGACTAACGAAATATCCTCGCTTGGCCCCTCCCTTGTCTGTTTTTCTTTTGGAAAATTAAAAGACGGGAGGGGAGGATTTCCAACTCCCACTACCTCCCTTTCCACATCCAGGCCCCACAAAACGTTCCATGGTTTACCCCAGACGCTTCACCTTCCCTGGTTGAATCCACTGAAAGCACGTCGACCCTGGTATACCACATCGTTCCAATTCACTCTATTCCTTGCACGCCTTTCACCCTCCTGCATGTTGAGGCCCCGATCGCTCAAAATCTTTTTCACTACTTCCTTCCACCTCCAATTTGGTCTCCCACTTCTCGTTCCCTCCACCTCTGACACATATATGCTCTTTATCAATCTTTTCTCACTCATTCTCTCCACGTGACCAAACAATTTCAATACACCCTCTCCTGCTCTCTCAACCGCGCTCGTTTTATTACAACACATTTTTCTTACCCTTTCATTACTTACTCGATCAAACCACCTCACACCACATATTGTCCTCTAACATCTCATTCCAACACATCTACCCTCCTCCGCACAACTATATCTATATCCCACGCTTTGAAACCATATAACATTGTTGGAACCCTTATTCCTTCAAATATACACATGTATATATATATGTATATATATATATATATATATATATATATATATATATATATATATATATATATATATATATATATATATATATATATATATATATATATATATATATATATAAAGAGAGAGAGAGAGAAAGATCTATAATCAAGAGACTTTCGAATATTTGCACACTGTAAACATTCATGGATAAAGATCTTTGTCTAGTATGTGTGTGTGTGTGTGTGTGTGTGTGTGTGTGTCTGTATGTCTGTATCTGTGTGTGTCTGTGTGTGTGTGTATTTACTTTAGTGCTGTAACTGTATCCGTGAGATATAGTTCATGAGTACATTATAGATGTTCCAGAATGAAACGTCCACTGTGCTACCAGGGTCTTGTGCTCGTTGCACGTTTACCTCATTACAATTATTGCCTCAATAATCCCCTGAATATATGAAAATATTTGACACAAAATAAGACGAGATCTATGATCAAATTTCCAACTGCTCTGGCAGTTTATGGGTGTCTACAATGATCACATCCTCATCTGTTTCTATCTAGATCTCGAGGAGATAAGCAGTGTATGCAGCAGACGGAAATCCCACAAGATAATCAGCTAAGAGAGTCATGCTGTTGACCGCTTTCCACCCTAGACATCCGGATCGATTATGTAGATCAACCAAGACTCAATGGAGTAGAGGAGGTCGCCCCACTAGCAAGGGAAGACCCAGAGGTATGGAAATGTTGACAGGGAATGATGAAGGACTCGGGATGGCTAAGGCACGGGTGCTGCGGAGGGGAAACAAGAGTTCCAACTCTTTTTTTTCCTGGTATAGTATGCTCTTTGTATGATTGTGTTCATATATATATATATATATATATATATATATATATATATATATATATATATATATATATATATATATATATATATATATATTTATATATATATATATATATATATATATATATATATATATATATATATATATATATATATATATATAATATATATATATATATATATATATATATATATATATATATATATATATATATATATATATATATATATATATATATATATATATATATCTGTTTCCCCTTTTAGAAAGTTGAAATACAAGGAGGGGAGGGTTTCTAGCCACCATCCCCCCTCCCCTTTACCCGACTTCTACGACACGCGGGGAATGCGTGGGAAGTATTCTTTCTCCCCGATCCCCAGGGTTAATAAGATGCGTAAGACATGAGAACAAATGGGAACATCGGTGAAGGGGGCTAATAGGGAGGTAATAACAAGTAGTGAAGATGTGAGAAGGAGATGGAGTGAGTATTTTGAAAGTTTTTTGAGTGTCTTCGATGATAGAGTGGCAGATATAGGGTGCTATGGTCGAGGTGGTGTGCGAAGTGAGAGAGTCAGGGAGAATGATTTGGTAAACAGGGAAGAGATAGTGAAAACTTTGCGGAAGATGAAAGCCGGCAAGGCGGCGGGTCTGGATGGTATTGCAGTGGAATTTATTAGAAAAGGGGGTGACTGTGTTGTTGACTGGTTGGTGAGGATATCTAATGTATGTATGGCTCATGGTGAAGTGCCTGAGGATTGGTGGAATGCATGCATAGTGCCACTGTACAAAGGCAAAGGGGATAAAGGTGAATGTTCATATTACAAAGGTATAAATTGTTGAGTATTCCTGTGAAATTATATGGGAGGGTATTGAGTGAGAGGGTGAAGGCATGTGCAGAGCATCAGACTGGGGAAGAGCAGTGTGGTTTCAGAAGTGGTAGAGGATGTGTGGATCAGGTGTTTGCTTTGAAGAATGTATATGAGAAGTACTTAAAAAAAACAAATGGATTTGTATGTTGCATTTATGGATCTGAAGAAGGCATATGATAGTTGGCAGAGATGCTCTGTGGAAGGTATTAAGAGTGTATGGTGTGGGAGGCAAGTTGCTAGAAGCAGTGAAATGTTTTTATCGAGGATGTAAGGCAGGTGTACGAGTAGGAAGAGAAGAAAGTGATTGGTTCTCAGTGAATATAGGTTTCCGGCAGGGGTGCGTGATGTCTCCATGGTTGTCTAATTTGTTTATGGATGGGGTTGTTAGGGAGGTGATTGCAAGAGTTTTAGAGAGAGTGGCAAGTATGCAGTCTGTTGTGGATGAGAAGACCTGGCAAATGAGTCAATTGTTGTTCACTAATGATAAAGCGCTGGTGGTTGATTCAGGTGAGAAACTGCAGACGCTGGTGACTGAGTTTGGTAAAGTGTGTGAAAGAAGAAAGCTGAGAGTAAATATGAACAAGAGCAAGGTTATTAGATAGTAGAGGGTAGAGGGACGAGTCAACTGGGAGGTAAGTTTGAATGGAGAAAAACTGGAGGAAGTGAAGTGTTTTAGATATTTGCGAGTGGATTTGGCAGCGGATGGAACCATGGAAGCGAAAGTGAGTCACAGGGTGGGGGAGGGGGCGAAAGTTCTGAGAGCGTTCAAAAATGTGTGGAAGGCGAGAACATTATCTCGGAAAGCAAAAATGGGTATATGGTTGCGAGGCGTGGGCGATAGATAGAGTTGTGCTGAGGATAGTGGATGTGTTGGAAATGAGATGTTTGAGGACAATATGTGGTGTAAGGTGGTTTGATCGAGTAAGTAATGAAAGGGTAAGAGAGATGTGTGGTGATAAAAAGAGTGTGGTTGAGAGAGCAGAAGAGGGTGTTTTAAAATGGTTTTGGTTACATGGAGAGAATTAATGAGGAAAGATTGACAAAGAGGATATATGTGTCAGAGGTGGAGGGAACGAGGAGTAGTAGGAGACCAAATTGGAGGTGGAAGGATGGAGTGATAAAGATTTTGAGCGATCGGGGCCTGAACATGCAAGAGCGTGAAAGGCGTGCAAGGAATAGAGTGAATTAGAACGAAGTGGTATACCGGGATCAACGTGCTGTCAATAGATTGAACTAGGGCATGTGAAGCGTCTGGGGTATACCATGGAAAGTTTTGTGAGGCCTGGATATGGAAAGAGCGCCGTGGTTTGTGCATTGTACATGGCAGCTACATTCTGAGTGTGAATGAATGTGGCGTTTGTTGTCTTTTCCTAGCGCTACCTCGCGTGAGTGTGGGGGGAGGGGGTTGTTATTTCATGTGTGGCGGGGTGGCCACGAGATGAATAAATGCAACAAGTATGAATTATGTGCATGTGTAAATATGTATATGTCTGTGCATGTATACATATATATATATATATATATATATATATATATATATATATATATATATATATATATATATATATATATATATATATATTATATATATATATATATATATATATATATATATATGTGTGTGTGTGTGTGTGTGTGTGTGTTGTATGGTGGGCTATGGAAAGAGCTGTGCGCAGGAGGGTGGATATGCTGGAAATGAGATGTTTGAGGACAATGTGTGGTGTGAGGTGGTTTGATCGAGTAAGTAACGTAAGGGTAAGAGAGATGTGTGGAAATAAAAAGAGCGTGGTTGAGAGAGCAGAAGAGGGTGTTTTGAAATGGTTTGGGCACATGGAGAGAATGAGTAAGGAAAGATTGACCAAGAGGATATATGTGTCGGAGGTGGAGGGAACGAGGAGAAGTGGGAGACCAAATTGGAGGTGGAAAGATGGAGTGAAAAAGATTTTGTGTGATCGGGGCCTGAACATGCAGGAGGGTAAAAGGAGGGCAAGGAATAGAGTGAATTGGATCGATGTGGTATACCGTGGTTGACTTGCTGTCAGTGGATTGGATCAGGGCATGTGAAGCGTCTGGGGTAAACCATGGAAAGCTGTGTAGGTATGTATATTTGCGTGTGTGGACGTGTATGTATATACATGTGTATGGGGGTGGGTTGGGCCATTTCTTTCGTCTGTTTCCTTGCGCTACCTCGCAAACGCGGGAGACAGCGACAAAAAAAAAAAAAAAAAAAAAAAAAAAATATATATATATATATATATTATATATATATATATATATATATATATATATATATATATACATATATATATATATATATATATATATATATATATATATATATATATATATATATATATATATATATATATATATATATATATATATATAGATAGATAGATAGATAGATAGATAGATAGATAGATACATACATATTAACTTATTCATTCATTGTACTTTGTCTCTGTCTCCGTTTGAGGAAACTGTTGGGATGCAGATTCTTAGAAAAAAACGAACACTAAAATCTCACCGTCAGTCGTTTCGGAATCTTATCATTTCATTATCAGTGAGTTGCAACAATTGTGTCTCGCTCATTACGAATGCAACTATAACATATTTAAACAACTGATTCAGATGTAAACAATGAAAGCTCTAAATACCAAGATATTTGAAGACAAATAGTCTGTAAGGAAGATTTGAATAAAGATATTCAGTAAAACTGCATGAAGAAAGTCTAGGGTAGAATTATAGCCACAACCTGTTATGAAACATAAACAACCTCCAGTTCTCTCTATGGACTTCAAAGCACAATAATCATTGTGCTGATGAATAGGGATAGGGAGGGCTTAAGGGCAGACTAAATTAAGAAAATAATGTCTAATCAAGTTACCACTTACCATTTGTTTCTCAATAACATATCCTTAAACTTACTCAGATACACGTCACTGTTTACTGAGTCCAGTGACTAAAGTCACTAGATTGTACACATCTTCTCACTCATCTGAATTCTTTCTGTTCGAGGACATCAGGGGATTTATTCACTCTCTTCCCGTTCTGAATGAATGACCAGTGGATGCACGATTCAGTAAAGTCATGAACTCTCAAGATAAAGTTAATTCATAGAAGTACGAACACATTGTATAATGTAGTGACTTTAGATTCTGGACTCTGCATATCGTCATTTTGACTTGTGCATTCTTGAGAATTTTTAGATATGGAAAGAAAATTGAAGAAAAATGTTTTATTGATTTCTACTAACAGTGAAATATTAAGTTAGTTTATCAACAGCTCAGTAAAAGTTGAGATTTGAAACCTTTGACTGTAGCTAGAGATTAGGTTTTGTATGATTTTGATTTTCTTTTTTATTATAACTTTATCATAATTTTATTTCATGTAATTTCAGTGCATGTTTCTCTTCAAATCTAAGTTCTCAGACTATGCGTTCACATTTTGTGGTAGGTAATCCCCTCAATGTTACATCTGAATTAGTCAATCAAATGTGTGGTAAGTTTTAGGCGGTCTATTAAGTTGTAGTTTAGTTTTAGAATTCTTAGTTTTGCTTAACATGTATTCAGTTAGATTCCTAGATAAGTCTTGCACATGTGTTGATCATTGTTGTTGGGTTAGAAAGAATCTGAAACGTGAGATAAGTATCTGAAAATTAGAACACTAATTCGAAGATGACCACAGCTTTCAGTAACCTACTCAAAGGGTGGAGCACATGCATGATACACTGGTCAAACAAACGTCGCTTGTCCCCTTGCTATGAAGGCCCACCGAGTGTATGATGTGGACAGCCAGTAGTAATAGTGTGGTTAGAACACAAAGTCTGTTGATTCTGCGAATACACAAGTGTTGCCAACACATATGCTGTATATGCATAGCAAGTATTGACTTATTCCGTACCCCAGCGAGGATTACTCTCATATATCATCCTCCAGGGACAACCTTCGTTACACAGATTACAAGGCCAGAATTATTCATCTCATGTGTTGGCACGGAAAGATAATGGATTGCCGTGTGTCCACTGTTGAATCTTGCTGCTGGCCACTGCTTAAGGCCCGCGAGGCCACAGTCCAAGCCTGATAACTCACCACAACCACACAACAACGAAGTTCGAGGAAACAGTCACGGATTATCGCTGCTCATAACTGCCTTCTATAATGTACCGAGAATCAGTGTTACGAACGTTTGTTCCGCTGTGTTTTTAGTAAACGTTTTGATGAATTGGGAAATTATAGAAGTACTGAAGACACCTGAGGCGGTACAATATTGTCCATAGAGAGTACACGACAGACTGAACCTTATTCTAGGACGCCTTTTGGAAAACAAGTGACTCACTTAAACGAGGTAGGAATATAGAAAGTCCACCACTAAGTACACTAAGTTGGACCAAGCGAGACCGTTATTGTCCAGATGGGGAGTTGAGGTCAGGTTGGGCTCGTCTGATTCTCTTTGACCTCTGGAACCCAGGACCTGGCTGGTTAGAGCAATGTCCAGATATAGTGTCTTGGTAGCTAGCGGTGGGTCAGTGACATGTCCCATCTGTCCTTAAACTTCATTAGGTCTAAGATCTATTGACAGGCCATTAAAGAGCTGTATGGCGGTGGCCATGTTTATCTGGATGTTGATGACAGGTGCTTTCTCTCTAATGTGATTAGCTTCTAATATCTGTAGTCTCCCCCTATAACTGCAACTAGTAATGATTTTGGTGTTATTCACTATAATCTACATCGTTAGTCTCGTTCCATGCTATTGTTCTTGGTGTTGTTTGATTCCACCTTCTTGTAAGT